>NC_085951.1:8949015-9252045 GCF_963556715.1 Cydia fagiglandana
ATGGCTTGTGGAATTAGGTACAACTGAGATGTGTCAATGACAGCTACCTAAGTTTAGTTGAGACAGGTTCACGGTTCTTTAAAACTAGTGCAGACCAGGTTTTACGGAGCCTCGGTGGCAACAAGACAGATTACATAATGTTATAGGAGATACTCCACTCTATGATAATACAGTGAAACCTGGATAAGTGAGATCTCAAGGGACGAGCAAATTTGTCTCGCTTAAAGAGGTTTCCCGCTTACCCAGGCTCCCAGTTAGCCAGGTACAAATAGATGTCTGTCTCATTTACAGAGGGTTCCATTAATAGAGGTGAGAATAGAGTATATATCAGTTATAGAGGTGGTTATTAAGGTAATTAGTAATTAGGTATCTTTAAAAATAAATAAGGTAAAAATAATCCTGATCCCTAAATATTTTTTAAGTCTGTTTAAATATCTCTTTGAATTTATTTTGAATGATTCTCCAAAGGATAGATATTTCAACATTAAATTAAATTTGATACGGACTTCATTACGTATTAGAAATTCGATAAATAAAAATTTATTTTTTCGTGTTACTTATCAAAGTTTCAGCTTTCGTTTCGGTAGTTTTAACTACTTACATAAATTAACTAAATCAAAATTTTGAAGTTGTTTAGACACAATTAGGCAAATGCGGAATTTGTGGATAGACTAAGAGTTAGTAAGAATACGGAATTTGTTCAATGAAGTCCAAGTTAGAGAGGTCATAGATTGACTTTATCTCAGATATAGAAGTCAATTCCCTATAAAATCCTAAAAAACAATTAGGAAAATGTAATCTTATAAATATAGTCTTAGTAAAAGAGGTAAAATACACTCTCTGTCTCAATTATAGAGGTAAATGTGACTATAAATTCACAACAACGAATCCCAGTTATAGAGGTTCGTTTTATCTCAGTAACAGAGGTAATTCAGTGCTAAAGTGTCGGGACCGCACCATGAGTCCCAGCTATAGAGGTTTCTCACTTATACAGGTCCCACTTAACCAGGTTTCACTGTATTAGAATATCTTTATTGAGTATTCGGTTATAATATGTTTTCTGCAAGGTGCATTCTTTGAACAGGTGTTAAATAAAATCTGGTAAAATTATACTACCCCTTACGCTTATTAGGAAAATTTGTTGATTGTACAGTCAGTACAATCGTACATACTTTGAACTTGAAACTTTATTGCAAAGATATAAGGTCCACTTATTTTCATTTATGAGTGTTGCTGTTAGTATCTTTACTTTAGCACTTAATTGGATTTTCCAACAGTTAGTGGTATAGTCAATAAGTCACTTGTATAATTTATTTCAAGTACAAAAATAAGTAACTAACTGCGTTTGAGGTTTCGTTAAACGTATACCAATGTTTGAAGATTAATGCAGTTTTTATTAACATGAGCAATTTCTTCAAAGTGCATTATAAATTTCAAAGTACCGTGTACCTGTGCCTATTTTTTAACATTCATGTAATAAATTGTACATATATATATGCATAGCATGAATAGCATGTCTTAAATCAAAATTTAGTAATGCTTTAGTTTATAGGTACGCTTTGTTAGAAATTTAGAATGGTTTTTAGTCTTAAATCAAAATTTGGCAAAAAAAGTGGGTTTAACTTCAAACATGTCAATTTATATGTAGAAGGAGTCAATACGGAACGAATATTAAAAGTTACAACCCGTGGCGAAAAGGGCGAGAAAAAATATATCTGATGAGTGATGTCAAGCATTAACAAGTGCAGTATCTGTTTAAGCAATTTTTATTACATCTGTGATTTCGGTGCTATTTACAATTAATAGACAGTTAAAATATCATCCACTGGCATATTATAATATTTATCCGAATTGATTTAAACCGTCTTATACCTGCCATTGAGCCATTATAATTATGTGTAAGTGATTATTATGCATCAGCTTGTTATTTCAGCGGGCGCAGCATGGTTCCATTTTTATTGCCTGTCACTATGCCCGTCACTTTCGCACTTACATACTTGTTATAACGTGACAGGCATGCTGACAAACGATAAAAATGCGACCGTGCTCGCCGGTAGTGGGTTTTCGTATTTTTATATTTGTATGTTTTTTTACGCATGCCTTTTATTCTAGGCGGACCTAATAGTAGTAACCAGTCTTCAGATATTAACGGTACCAGAGATAATCTTATTTTTTTTTTGTAAAAAAAGAACTAGTACTAGTCTGCACAGTTGTATATTTATGTTTTATAAGAAATCACTTTGACTTAGATGAGATGATTGTTTTTTGTGTACACTTTAGATATTTTATTTGTAAAGCACAAAATTCCGGTCAATTACGTCATTTTATCGTAATTAATTTCAGGCTATCTCTTTGATTCCTATTTCCTGTAAGAAAAAAATCATGTAAGAATGTTATATCTCACCATGCCTGATTAAAAAGTGGTAGAGAGAGAGGGTAGGGGAGCGTGGGCCCACCAGTTTGGTTTGGCTATAAATAAAACAACAATTAGTTATTGAAAAAAAAACTATTAAAATCTCGTGATTATTTTTAACAGGATACATTTATTACGTCGAATAAACGCTCGACATGTTTCGATCCTTTTCTGAATATCTTCAACTGCATCACCAATTGCACCGGGGACTACTTACTGTACGGCTACCATCAGTTTGGCATTGACATAAACGTTATCGTGAACGTAATTTACTTTCTATGCATCTCGATCGTACTGACATATGTGACGTTATCTATGAAAAGTGACCTTATTGTCGATGGCGCTTACGCCATTATTAGCGATACTCCGATTAGTCCGGGAGCCGGCTGCATGAAACAAACCTCATCAAAAAATAGAATATACCTACCCTGTAGAGGTACCTGACATTTAGTAGCTTCCAACGCACTTGGTCGGCCTGGGCTAAACCTGGCAGATTTTGTACAAATGGCCAAAACGTTGGACAAAAATTCATCAAAAAAAACCTCATCGAAAAATAGAATGAAACTTGTATGGTAGGATACCTGACCTTGAGGACAGTAAAAAAAAAGTGGTCGGCCTCACCTTAGCCTGGCAGTTTTTGCAGTCCGACCAGATTTATTGGGTCACGTGAGAGCTACAATTTACCTCATCGAAAAATAGAATGAAACAAACGGATTATAATAGCTGAAATAAGCCTGTTGACGTATGTCTTGGTCGGCCTCACCTTAACCTGGCAGTTTTTGCAGTCGGACCAAATTTATAAAAAAAATCATCAAAAAAATCTTATCGAAAAATCGTATGAAACTTGTATAGTACGATAGCTGCCTTTGAGGACAGTAAAAAAAAAGTGGTCGGCCAAATCCTGTGTTGGCAGGTTCCTGTGTCCGACCAATTTTGTGGTACCACGTGAGAACTACAATTTACCTCATCGAAAAATATAACAAACGGATTATAATAGCTAAAATAAACCTGTTGACGTATGGCTTGGTCGACCTTACCTTAGCTTAGCAGTTTTAGCAGTCCGACCACCAAATTTGTGGTACCACGTGACAGCTACAATTTACCTCAACGAAAAATAGAATGAAGCAAACGGATTATAATAGCTAAAATAAACCTGTTGACGTATGTCTTGGTCGGCCTTACCTTAACCTGGCAGTTTTTGCAATCCGGCCACATTTATAAAAAAAACATCAAAAAATCCTTATCGAAAAATCGTATGAAACTTGTATGGTACGATAGCTGCCTTTGAGGACAGTAAAAGTAAAGTGGTCGGCCTCACCTTAGCCTGGCAGTTATTGCAGTCCGACCAGATTTATGGTACCACGTGACAGCTACAATTTACCTCATCGGAAAATAGAATGAAACAATAATAAACATAAATAATAAAATAAACCTGTTGACGTATGTCTTGGTCGGCCTTACCAAAACCCGACAGTTTTTGCAGTCCGACCACATTTATAAAAAAAATCATCAAAAAAATCCTTATCGAAAAATTATATAAAACTTGTACAGAGTCGGACCAAAAACAGTCTGCAGCGGATTTGATACCCCACGCAGTGCAAGTGTCATTTATACGTTATAATTTCATAGAAGTTGACGTTTAAATAACACTTGCACTGCGTGGGCTATCAAATCCGCTGCAGACTATTATTGGTCCGATCCTATATAAGCTATTAAGGTATTTAAAAGAATGTACACATATCACAATTTGGTATTTTATTGGGCACGAATAATTTTCAAGAGAATTACGCTCAATGTGCCAAAACTTACAGAAGTTTTACTACGATAATATTACTTAACGTAATAAAGAAGCGCATAGTGCAAGCAAGCAATAATGCGACATAAAATAGTAGAAATTAAATAAAAAGGAATTGAAAAATTCCATACTAAATTGTTGCCATGTTTAAGCATTTGACATCAAAAACGTGACAGTTACGTAGGAAGTGGCGCCCTCAATAATTTTCTACAATTTATTGTCTGACTATAATCGGTTAGTTTTGAAATATTTATTATTACTTCGCCCTGGTAAAGAATCTAAAACGAGATGAAATATTTAGCCATGAGGGATGAGGGTAGATGAAAACATAGCACGATTAAATGAAAAAGGTTAAAGCCAGAACGATGAAGATAAAGATCCAGGCTGTTTTCTATTTGATTGGTTAACTGATAAATGTTTCAAGTAGGTAGGTGTTTCAAATGAGAAAAAAAACATTGTTTACATTTATTTAAAGATACCGACTTCTAGTATTCCGTCAAATGTGGTCAAATATTTTTTTGTAAATGTGGTCGGACTGCAAAAACTGCCAGGCTAAGGTGAGGCCAACCAAGCCATACATCAAACGGTTTAATTTAGCTATTATAACCCGTTTTTTTCCATTCCACTTTTCGATGAGGTAAATTGTAGTTGTCACGTGGTACCACAAATTTGATCGGATCGGACACAGGAACCTGCCAACACAGGATTTGGCCGACCACATTTTTACTGTCCTCAAATGCAGCTATCCATGTTTCATAGAGTCATACCTTATAGCTATACGTTTCTGGGGAATCACCTATATAGGATCGGACCAATAATAGTCTGCAGCGGATTTGATAGCCCACGCAGTGCAAGTGTTATTTAAACGTCAACTTCTATGAAATTATAACGTATAAATGACACTTGCACTGCGTGGGGTATCAAATCCGCTGCAGACTGTTTTTGGTCCGACTCTGTACAAGTTTTATATAATTTTTCGATAAGGATTTTTTTGATGATTTTTTTATAAATGTGGTCGGACTGCAAAAACTGTCGGGTTTTGGTAAGGCCGACCAAGACATACGTCAACAGGTTTATTTTATTATTTATGTTTATTATTGTTTCATTCTATTTTCCGATGAGGTAAATTGTAGCTGTCACGTGGTACCATAAATCTGGTCGGACTGCAATAACTGCCAGGCTAAGGTGAGGCCGACCACTTTACTTTTACTGTCCTCAAAGGCAGCTATCGTACCATACAAGTTTCATACGATTTTTCGATAAGGATTTTTTGATGTTTTTTTTTATAAATGTGGTCGGATTGCAAAAACTGCCAGGTTAAGGTAAGGCCGACCAAGACATACGTCAACAGGTTTATTTTAGCTATTATAATCCGTTTGCTTCATTCTATTTTTCGTTGAGGTAAATTGTAGCTGTCACGTGGTACCACAAATTTGGTGGTCGGACTGCTAAAACTGCCAAGCTAAGGTAAGGTCGACCAAGCCATACGTCAACAGGTTTATTTTAGCTATTATAATCCGCTTGTTATATTTTTCGATGAGGTAAATTGTAGTTCTCACGTGGTACCACAAAATTGGTCGGACACAGGAACCTGCCAACACAGGATTTGGCCGACCACTTTTTTTTTACTGTCCTCAAAGGCAGCTATCGTACTATACAAGTTTCATACGATTTTTCGATAAGATTTTTTTGATGATGTTTTTTATAAATTTGGTCCGACTGCAAAACCTGCCAGGTTAAGGTGAGGCCGACCAAGACATACGTCAACAGGCTTATTTCAGCTATTATAATCCGTTTGTTTCATTCTATTTTTCGATGAGGTAAATTGTAGCTCTTACGTGGTACCACAAAATTGGTCGGACACAGGAACCTGCCAACACAGGATTTGGCCGACCACTTTTTTTTTACTGTCCTCAAAGGCAGCTATCGTACTATACAAGTTTCATACGATTTTTCGATAAGATTTTTTTGATGATTTTTTTTATAAATTTGGTCGGACTGCAAAAACTGCCAGGTTAAGGTGAGGCCGACCAAGACATACGTCAACAGGCTTATTTTAGCTATTATAATCCGGTTGTTTCATTCTATTTTTCGATGAGGTAAATTGTAGCTCTTACGTGGTACCACAAAATTGGTCGGACACAGGAACCTGCCAACACAGGATTTGGCCGACCACTTTTTTTTTACTGTACTCAATGGCAGCTATCATACTATACAAGTTTCATACGATTTTGCGATAAAAATTTTTAGATGATTTTTTTATAAATTTGGTCGGACTGCAAAAACTGCCAGGTTAAGGTAAGGCCGACCAAGACATACGTCAACAGGCTTATTTTAGCTATTATAATCCGTTTGTTTCATTCTATTTTTCGATGAGGTAAATTGTAGCTCTTACGTGGTACCACAAAATTGGTCGGACACAGGAACCTGCCAACACAGGATTTGGCCGACCACTTTTTTTTTACTGTACTCAAAGGCAGCTATCGTACTATACAAGTTTCATACGATTTTTCGATAAAAAATTTTTGATGATTTTTTTATAAATTTGGTCGGACTGCAAAAACTGCCAGGTTAAGGTGAGGCCGACCAAGACATACGTCAACAGGCTTATTTTAGCTATTATAATCCGTTTGTTTCATTCTATTTTTCGATGAGGTAAATTGTAGCTCTCACGTGACCCAATAAATCTGGTCGGACTGCAAAAACTGCCAGGCTAAGGTGAGGCCGACCACTTTTTTTTTACTGTCCTCAAGGTCAGGTATCCTACCATACAAGTTTCATTCTATTTTTCGATGAGGTTTTTTTTGATGAATTTTTGTCCAACGTTTTGGCCATTTGTACAAAATCTGCCAGGTTTAGCCCAGGCCGACCAAGTGCGTTGGAAGCTACTAAATGTCAGGTACCTCTACAGGGTAGGTATATTCTATTTTTTGATGAGGTTTGTTTCATGCAGCCGGCTCCCGGACTAGATATAATTTTAATGCCGCGCGACGCTGTGCGGCGTAAGCGCCATCGACAATAAGGTCCCTTTTCATAGATAATGCCCCATGTTAGTGCGAAAGAGATATATAGAAAGTAAATTACGTTTACGATAAGCGTTTATGTCAATGCCAAACTGATGGTAGCCGTACTGATCGAACGCGCGACGTGTACTCAATACGTAACCTGTTTAAAATAATTTTGATAAAGGTAAAAATTTTTTTTGTAATTTTTTCATTATTTTTCCACGTCTCGGTTCATTCAAGGTGGGTCTAGTACCAAAGCCGAAGACGATGCATGTTCGGTCTGCTCTGGATGTCGGACGGGTACCGCAAATAATATTTCAATTGTTTTAACTATAAAAAATACTAGGGTAAAGTCGAGAGAGATGGCCTAGAAATGTCTATTTTTGTTTTCTTGTCTTCTGTTTGTCTTTCTTCGTTGTCTAATTTTTTTAATCTTCACGATTTTCGCACATTATTTTAATTAAACCGCGTATATATCAATTCTGAGTACCTAAGACGTCGTGGTCGCAAAATAAAAAAAACTCCAATTTCCTATAGAAAAAAATATTAACGTACACGACATAAATTAAAATCAGTTACAAGAAAAGGAAAGATGGACCGCTTTTCAAATTTCTATTAGCTGTTTGTAAAAAAAAAACGTACATTTTAAAGTTCTTACAAATTCCGTTTTCCCGTCTGAATGTACATACTTATATTCAATACAATTTCATTAGAGTAGGTCCATCTCTCCCGTTTTTGCCTCAGGTATTATAGCGTGCACAGTTGTAGTTTTTTTGACACTGTTTATGAGACTGACTTTTTGTTAACTGAATAAATTACATTTGTAAAAAACTTAATTTGTAATCATGAATATCACTAACTATGGTACCATACGTTACCTATTTTTTTGCACGATTTAGTAGTTTTGTTAAATTATGTGTATTAGATGTAATTAGTAGCACTGTTTTATGAAGATGCGAGGTGAAGTGATTTTTCTATCGTATTTGATTACATATAAATGATATAACTGGCTTCCTAGATTAGATGACGTATAAGGTTTTTAAAGATTTTGTTAATAAATATTCTCTTAGACCATTTAATAACCGGAGTTGCCTTCAAGAGCTTAAAACCTTGCACAACTGTGCAAACTTTTGTATGGACTGACGTTTATCTGACATTGCTATTTGTACGTTCCGTACTAATCATATACAAATAGCCATACATTATATACAACACGAATATTTAAATAAAAAAATTCGCTGGACATATTTTGTTAATATTAATAGTTAACGTTAACTTTCGTTAATCGTATTCATTAGATTGCGAAGAAGTAATAGACGTACGTGATTTGTTTCTCTTCTTCTCTCATTTTAAAGTTTTCTACCATATTTTGCATCCATAATTATACACATGTTGCCTGGCAACGTCAGCAGACGATTTATACCTATTATCGCAAGTGAATCATGCCATTATACAATTTACGCCCTATTGTGTCATTATCCTAACACTAGAGACACACGAGCGTTAATGCATCACTTCACACTTTGACACTGTAACATCTTCAAGGCATCTTCGACCTTATTCGTCATTCTATATGAGGCACATTTGTCTAGTTTACCCTATCGTAGCTACTGTTTCGAAGATGACGTCAAAAACAAATGTGTTTGCACAGTTGTAGCAATATTTAGTTAAATGTTCCAACAATCGTTAAATGGTTTCAACGTGTCAGGCTTCTGATTCAGTTTTCGAGCAATTTTTGCGGAATCTGAATCGTGCGATTGTTACGATTTTATCGTCGTCTTATCGTTCGGATTGGACCATTAACACAATCATAAAAATGACGTCTAATCGTTAAAATATAGCTGCTACTGCTACAGTTTCGAGTTTATCATACTATAAATACCGGACTATTGTGTATTTATCACGAACACGTGTCTTATCGAGTCGCTAGCGCGCGACACATCGTCTTGAATCTTTTGTGTCTAATCTCGATAGCACAGTAACAAAAAAAATGTAGCGCTGGAGATACATAATCACTAAAATCAGCATCTTTATTACACTACTGGACTATTGTGTATTCATCACGAACACGTGTCATATCAACTTAAACTCGCTAGCGCGCGAAACATCGTCTTATCTCGATCGCACAGAAACAAAAAAAATGTAACGCTGGAGATACATAATCACTATAATCAGGATAAAACATACAAATCATCTAATTCTAATCCTTTCGCAACTTAAGATTAAAATCTAATTACTAAAAACCAGACCGCTAAGCAGACATGCATATTAAAATATTGTACCTAATCAATCCATGCCACCTTAACATTTATGACGAATTTTACGTCCCTTGTGTTCAAAAACTTTTCTAACTGTAAAATAGACACACTATTTATTGTATCCTGTAAATATCCTGTAAATGTAAATATCCTGTGCGGTTGAAATTGAAACTAATTAATTGGAATCTCGTAAAAGTCTTAGCGAAAAGCAAGAAACACAATAAATGGGTCGAGAGCGCCACACAGCCTGCGGAGATGGGTCAACATCGCCGTTGTGTAACCGTGCACTTATTGACTGGCTTGGATGTGATATGGCTTAATACAAATCAATTTTCAATGGGTATAACAGAGCAGATTTAACTATGTATCCTATACAATACTGATACTATTTACAATTTGCTTAAGATTTGCGTTTTGAGTCCGATCTATGCATTAGGGGCGAATATTTGAGTAATAGGAAACTATGTAGGGATCTTTTTTTGCTCTAATCCTTGTAGCGGAAGCAGTTATAAAGTTGACCCAAAAATTTTTTATTAAGCTATGAGCTTCATCACATATGTTCCTTGAGTAATTCTAAGCATTTCAAGCCTGGGAGCCAATAAGAAATGTGTGTCTACTCGGATTTGTAATGGATTCAAACTTTCAACCCCTTTTTAACCCTGTTAGGGGATGAATTTTACAAAACGCTGAAATTACTTTTCCTGTCTTTTAATAATATCCCCAAATACAAAGATTCAAGTCCCGCGTTCGAAAATTTTTTTGATATCCATACAAACTTTCAACTCCTTTTTCACCACCTTAGGGGATGAATTTTCAAAAACGCTGAAATTAGTTTTCTTGTATTTTAATAATATATCGTTTTACGAAGTTTCAAATTCCTAGCTTAAAATAAAACTTGAACCCCATACAAACTTTCATCCCCTTTTTAACCCCCTTAGGGGTTGAATTTCTCAAAATCGCTTCTTATCTCTTGTACACTTTATAAATGTAATCTAGTGTGCAAATTTCAACTTTCTATCTTTTGTAGTTTCGGCTCCGCGTAGCAAAAATCTCCAACCAAATTTTTCACCTTTTTACGTTTTTCTTGTAAAATTACTATGAAATTGAAAAAACAAATATCAGCAATGAATTCTACGTCTTTGGTTTATACGAAAATGATACCAAACTTGCCCTAGTACCCACCAGGATCAGAGTAGATTTTTTTTAAAGATGACGGATGGCGGCCGTCTTTGTACCCCACCCTCCCCCCCACTTCACGCTAGAAATGCTTAGAATTACTCAAATATCAGATGTGATGAAGCTCATAGCTTAATAAAATTTTTTTGGGTCATGTATGGCAGCGTTACATAACTGACTCCAGTATTGGTGCCATTAGATGCTTTATAAAAGCGACATTTGCCTCGAAGACTGATTGTTCTTACATAAAACTCCCGAATAGAACAATTCGTAGTCTACTTCCTCATTTGAAATTGACCAGTAATAATATTTCTTTTTGACGTTTAGCACATTTTATGTATATCCCACGTATTTCTTCGCTTAATCACGAATAAGTTATTGACCGAAGATATTTCGTACGTAACTTAGCTTCAGCGCCAGATCTTATAAATCGATCCACTAACATTATTCACATCATATTCACAACGCGTTTTGAGTTCCTTGTGATCTCACATCCCCAGGCGACCTGTGGGCCTCCCTGTCACACTTACGTCCGAATTTACAAGTGCGACAGAGAGCAACACGTCGAACGTGGTTCGCGGTAGGCGCTCTGAGTGGCTGTCTCAATTCCCCTACGTCCTTCAGTTATATTACCCTAACTTTGCTGTCGGAACAGCGCGGCCATCGAAACTTGTTTGTTACGAAGGTCTTAGATCTATCTAGAGTTCTAGACACAGTGTCAGCCAAGTTCACAAGGCCAAAAACCTATTTGACCTACACACATGTTCTTTTATGTCTAAATAAGATCTAAGTATTGATTACTAAATACCATTAATAAGAGACCATTCTAATAAGAGACCACTCACCTTCTCGAGAAAATTACTTCCAATTAAGAAATCAGTCCACTTTCGTCCTACTAGGATCACACATGTGGGTACTTTCGTGACAGCATCACACATGATGTTACAAGATTTGCCATGTCATGAACTGTTAAAAACACTGTGGAATTGCATCCTTATAGGCATGACAAATTAATACCAGCAAAGTCTACCTTATTACGTCAGGATGTTTAAAGTTGGCTTCTAATGTAAAATTAAAAGCCGTACGACTTGGAAACATGACGTGTTTCTTGACGTTGACAGCTGTCAGCGCTATTTTTAACGTTAATAGCTCCGTAAACACAAAAGTATATTTAACGTTCGGTCCACGCTACAGTAGTTACGATCACGTTCAGTATTTTATGTATACCGCAATGGTGGTAAACAACCATACGGTCCTGATGAGCGGATGTTGATGACCAAGGGCAGGCGTGGCTCACTCCGCGATTTCGTCGCTTTGCTACAGGTAGCTAAAAGTACATCCGTTCGACCACAATGTTGGGGTTTGCCATAAGCCGCGCGTGGCGCTGTCGCTACCTAGCGGCCATATCTGTGCTGATCGTGACAGATGCGTTTTGTTAGAGAGTGAGTCTTCTGTACCTAGTACTATTATTTATTCTGTGCCATTGGGATTACGTGCCGAAAAATGCAAAGACGTCAAATTGATAAATGTGCATAGCACCTCTTGCTTACACTATTATAAGTACCCACTTTGCTTGCATTTGTATAAGTCGGCATAAAAATATGAACGGTTTTTAATTATTTAAGACGTTTTTTCAATCGGTCCCTTCAAAATCTTGGGACAGCTACTGTATACCAGAGATGGGCAAAATGTAATCGACTAACGATTAACGATTAAGACTACAAGAATTAATTGCGACTGACGATTGAAAACGACGACTGATCAATCGTAGTTGTATAGAGTGCAACTAATTTAGTTGCAACTAAATTAGTTGCCGATTGATTACGGACAACTAATTTTTGTAATCGACTAATTAGTTAGACTATTTTTTCCGCGACTAATGTTAGAAGCAAATTAAATGGAAAACCTCGGTATGGCTATGTTGACAGCCTGCAGATTAGGACATCTTAACGCATGTATAAAAATGAAATAGCACATGTGTTACTTGCGATATTTTGACCATTTTTATGGAGTGTAAAATTTCTCTTATCTAAGGGTAAATAAAAATTGGGTACTTTGTGCATTGACAAACAAATTAGACGGCATAGATAATAAACAACATACAGATGTCTCATGCAATAAATAGAACGTGTTTTTTTTGCATCAAAATGCAATAAACAACTTCCAGGTAAGTAGGATTATCCCATTGTTTTGTCGCCGCGTGTAACTAAAAAGAGTTTTATTATTGACAGCGACAGCAGAATATTGATAATTTCTTTGTCTAAGATTTACTCAGTACCGTATAACGGGGTGAGTAGGTTTTGCGGGGAGAGTTGGTTTGAGAGGGGGGTGAGAAGGGATTTTAAGGCTACTGCTACAAAAATAATGTATTCCAATTTAAAATGGGGCTATAATACGCATAATAAAAAAATCGATCTAACAATTTTTCAAAATCACCTTTGTATGAAAAACCCTCTCACCCCAAATACGAGGCACTACGAGGTGAGGTGGGTTTTCCTCTTTATCGTCAAAGTTATGAAATGGAACTACCCAAAATAAAATACAAACTAAAATACAAACGTCCGAATCACATTATATACACCATTCAGTTTTCACATGTAAAAGTAAAATTTTATCGAGGTTTGAAAGTCAAATTTCACCCAACTCACCCCATTTTACGGTATCGTGTACAACTTAATTATTAATAATGCACCAATCTTCATTATTGTTTGCGACTTGTAAACATTGCAGTTTTTCGCTATTTATCTTTATCTGTATCCATAATATAACGATATATACTACACATATATCGTTATATTATTGCCCATAATATTACATTGTCATTCAAGCATTTTAAATTAAACGTGTATACATAATTTTAGCTCAATCGGTTGAAGGTATCTGCTTCGAAAAAAGCTGCAAGATTCTACCCAAACCAACACAGGTACAACATATAAGTACCTCCAATGTACATACATAGGTACCAACTTTTAGTTACATATTTCAAGTTAAATAAAAAATGCAAAAACCAGCGATGACATAGTTTTAATATAGATTTAACCGTGAAATTTAGTCGATTGAAACTAGAACTAATTTAGTTGTTAGTTGTATATTCTTACAACTAATTTAATCGCAACTAAATTAATCGCGATTAAATTATGACGATTGATATTTTTAATCGATTGATTAGTTAACTAAAAAAATAATCGATTAATGCCCATCTCTGCTGTATACCTACTGTCACTGTCACCAATGTCACCATTGGAAGTCTTAGGCACAAAACAGAGAGCGCAAAAATATCTTGAGTCAAATATTTGGTCAGATATTTTACGCGCTTCGCTGTGCCGGATATTCTGAGTGGGTACTTTGATGCAAATGAACTGAACAAATGTATTCGGTTCTCCATCTTGCTAATTATTGGTCTAACAATGAATTAGGAGGTTTCTGGCTATGATAATCAATACGCATAAACATAGATGGTATTATGGAAACGACCTAGACAAGCTAGCAACTATGTATATGCATCGCGGATGTATACATCACTAGTCTATGAAATATTCATATTTCTGGATACGAATATTTCGAATATTTTGGTATATGGATGGATATCGTATGTGTGTGGGGGTCTAAAGTCGTAGGTTTAATTTAAACCTCGGTCGTATCGTATAGAGCAGAAAAAAATGGTTTTGGAAAAATCCAAAAAGAACGACTTAAAATTTCGGCAGGATCTTTATTATACACAAACGAGAGGTAAAATACTCGGTTTTTTAAAGAAATGTTACTGTTTTTTCAACTTTTAAACGGCATTGATTTTTAATTGAAATAAAATCAAATGTTTTATTTGTGAAATTTTACTTAATAATATTTTTATTTATCAAGATCAATGGACTATATTCTAAAACTGGTGTCTACATTCTTCTAAAACTATTAGTAGACAGTCATCATGGCTTAAAATTCTCGTAACCAGGTCAATAAAATGCAAAAAAAGTACATATAAACTCTCACGAAAAGAAAACAGAGCAGAGAGCCACTAAACATTCATAGAAGATATATATGCTTTAGCGTATACGACCAATGGATTTGAAAGCCTTGAACGTTGTTAGATGTTACCTAGAAATACGAGTTTTATATGAACATTGAACTTAGCAGAGAAGGTGTTATAACCTGCTCGATTGACGTTACGAGACGCCAGTTACGTCATAAGACGTTAAACTTGTTCTCCCTTTCAATCGAATGACGTATACTTTTCGTTGATAAGAGAATTCGCACTATTTTCATGGTGAAAAATTTACAAATACCTAGTTTGCTAGATACATGTGATTTACTAGCAGAGGGTAGCTGAGGTTTTAGGACTAAAACTATTTTATATACCTAGGTATTACATTTTTATTTAGGTTCAGTCGCCATCAGATATATCGAGGCGGCCAAGGTGTTCACAAATATCTGACCAAAACCTATTATTATCATGACATTAAAGTGCATGATCAGATATATAATAATAGCACTTTGGTCGCTCCGATATATCTGATAGCGACTGTACTTCACATAAAATCAGATTCATGCAACCAAGCCTTCAATCAGTCCGTAGATGACCATAGTAACTTCTTACCAACTGCCTCAGTTAAACGGTATACTTAACGGAGCGGGGCTAATAGGTCCGCAGATAAAAATAACCCCTGACATAAGCCCGAATTGTTTGTAACTTTACTCCCAGTGATAAAACAGCGTGTAATAATAATAATCCCAGTAATGAGCAGTTTTACTGCTTAAATGAGCTTTTTTATTTCTTAATTAACTAATTAGGAATGACAAAAAAGTAGCATCACAATTGTGGGGGTGGAATATCCATTATATGTTTTTAGCGGCGGGGGTCTTCGCTTCGCATTGTAAAATGTATTAACCTTTTGAACGCCAAGAACACCTAAAGGTGTCCTTAGGACGTTACTAGTCTTGCCCACCGCGCCAAGGACCACTATAGGTCTTACGGCAAACGCTGTGCGCCCGGGATCTTGGCGTTTGAGTGATGTTTGTTGCACATTTGCTGCAAGGATTGGCTACGTCAGTCACCTGAGAGCGCACCAGCGACGCTCTCAGCTGTAGCATAGCAGTCGCTGTAGCCGAAAACGGCTAGGAGGAGATGATGGTGTTTATGACATAAAGCGTTCAAAGGGTTAATACATTACACGTATAACTTACACTTGTATATTATGTGCTTATGTGTAAGCTTGACCTTATGAATACATTGACTGATTTTAATCTCGGGAGCCAGAATTCAAATTATATACCAACTTTTCAATGTTAACTTTGATGTATGAGAGAATGTTGTGTCACCTCTGTCACTCACCTAGCACCTAAATGTATGTACTTAGATTAAAACTTTAAAGTAGGTAGTATTATAGAAATCGTATTTTAAGTTCTACAATGAGTATCTAAAAAGAGCTACTTAAGTTTAAAGAAAAATAGCAATTTACGGCCCCCTAATCCACTAGAAATACGCTAAAATCTACCAATCTAACTTGTGAAGTAAGTATACTTAAGCTTAGATTAGTTCTAGTGTAAAGGCATTAACCCTGAATGAAAAAAAAACTCCTTTTACCGGCATACCTTACGTAAAACCAAAAACGAATGTCGAAAGAATATCGCTTTCAAATAATTGTCAGAAATCAACTTCCAACTCTATACAACAAGACATTAAGTCCATTTTCGTTGAACAGGCGGCAAGTTCTCATCCGGGCAGTACACGTATAAGATCTACCACTTGGCATCGAAGGTGCCGGCTTTCATCAGGCTGCTGGCGCCCAAGGGGTCCCTCGAGGTGCATGAGGAGGCGTGGAACGCTTACCCTTACTGCCGGACTGTTCTTACGGTAAGTGTGAGAGAGATATACAGATTAAGTATATCTGAAATCTGAATTTAGTAACCCCTTTGGTGCGCAGCCGGGTTTAATGACCGTTTTCCACGAGTTGAAAGTTAAAGAAAGTAAATTCGGTCCAGGGCTATAACCGCGAAAATCGAAGTTCGCAAATTGCGGGGATCTTTCTCTTTTACTCCAATGACGGCGTAATTAGAGTGACAGAGAAAAATCCCCGCAATTTGCGAATTTCGGTTTTCGCGGTAGCCCCTCAGGTATGCAACGCGTACCCTTAATTGTACTGTTCTTATGGTGAGTGTGAGAGAGATAGGTTAATTACAATTACATAGATTAGGGAAAACGTTTTTTACTGTGACGCTCTTAGAAGTTTGTTTGCGACGCGCGCCGCTTCTCTTCAGTAGCTTATAGTACCTACTACGCTGTCGAACTGTCATAGAAAGGATCGCTTCGCGAGGCCCATGCAGTGGCGTAGCGTAAACAAATCTAACCGTGGGCGAAGTCGCATCTACGAGGCCCTTTCTTTCAACGTACCCGAAGGGCCTCGCGCGTGCCCCCCTTGGGGCGCACGGCCGTGGGCGACGGCCCACTTCGCCCACGCCTATTAGCTAGCCACTGCGCCCCTGATATGATGATATGATGACGCGACCCACTGGGGGCGTCGTGACGCAATGTTAGGAAAGCCCTGTGCAGTCATGCAGTGACTTTCAACAACTGGAGAGTTTGTGGAAGGCAATTTGCGCAGCTTAATATGTGTCATGCGCACTTAAAAACTAGCATATGAATACACTCAGCGTCACGGAAATCGCACACCTTCGAGCACAAGCGATTCTTTCAAAGGCTGACAAATTGACAATCTTAACAAAAATAAAACACGCAAACAAAAGAGACGCCAGATTAAAGGGTATTAAATTATGTGAAATTGAATAAGGCAAAATCATTTTACTAAGAGCTAACTAGAATCACTCGCACCGTATATGAAGGCGTGCGATTTTCGTGACGCCGAGTGCAGGTACTGCAATTGGATTTGGACTTTTTTGAAAATGTCGATTCATTCATTAATGAAGGCAAAAAAATAGACTGAGCCAAAGATAAGTCGATAGTGCATTTTTTGTTATCTTGTCCCGACGTCGGACACCGTTGTGTGTCCGACGGACAATTGTAACAGTTTTTTAGAAAACTTTTCTTTGAGCAAGTGGAACCAATTTACTGCTACCATGGCAACAACGTACAGTACAAGAAGGTTCGTTGACCAACGATAAGATCTTATTGTCGTCACTACAAAGTGACGCAGGCAAATTGTTATTGTATATTTACGGGGAAATTTTGTTTACGGCATATCTACAAATATGTACCTACGTAACCATGATTTTTGACATGTGACGATAGTCTGGTCTTAGGGCCTACCGCGAACCACGTTCGAAGTGTTGCCTCCCTATCACACTTAAGTACAAATTTACAAGTGCGACAGAGAGGCAACACGTCGAACGTGGTTCGCGGTAGGCCCGCTGGGACTTCTGGGAGCAATAGCACGTTATCTTTGCTACTTGTTGTTTTACTACGTTACTACGTCATAAGGTCATTTGAGGCATTATTACCTAATATCACAGAAAAAATAATAGTACTACCGTACAGAAAGGAAACTTCCTACAAAACCGAAATTTGACAACGGTTCAGGGTCGAATCATGCTGTCCCTTTCTAATATATGGCACTATCCCTTTCCGAGTTTCCGCTATTTACTTACTTACTTACTCCTCTGGCGCAGCGACCCAAAAGTGTGTCTTGGCCTCCAACACGCTATTCTCTATTTTCGGCTATTTAGCGTTGTCAAAATTCAAGCCATTATCTCATCTGTGGTCGTGCATGCAAAGGGACGTCAACCCTAATAATTGCTCGGAGCAATGCAGAGCCGGGCGGAGTCGAGTTCAGTGTTGCCAACTCGTATTTTGAAAATTGCTAGACTAATGTCTAGATTATGCCAAAATTATGCCAAAGTTATTTGAAATATGCTAAAAAAAATGTTTAAATGTCACTTGAAATTAGACACTTAAAACACATACATTTTTCAAATTTGCCGCCTTTTTCCACTGACAAGATCTGCTTGACCAACTTTATACTATATAGTCCGTCGACGTCCATCCGTCCACAAAAGTCAAGATTCATACGAAAATATGAACCACAAAGAAAATATGAAGGCAATGGCGCATTTTGTTGCTGCCAAGTTGGTGCAAACTTGGCTTAGACTAAATTATGCTAAAAAATATGCCAGATGCTAAATGGAAAATTTTGGTGCCAAAGCGAGTAAAAATATGCCAGATCTGGCATTATTTATGCCAAGTTGGCAACACTGGTCGAGTTTGCCCGAAGGGAGTGTGTCAAGTCAACCCATCCACTGCGGCTATGACCTAGTCCGCCCATCTCATTTTTGTGCATTTTTACAAGCTTTTATTTAGTTTCACCTGACCGTTGTCTGTAATCAAGTCTTGCAAGTTAAATTTGATCCACTTCCCGGTTTCCGATTGAGCTGAAATATTGCATGCATGTAGAAATCAGATGACAATGCAATATTATGGTACCATAGAGCTGGTCTGATGACGGAGACAGGAGGTGGCCATAGGAACTCTGTGATGAAACAATGCAACCTAATTGTGTTAGGGGTTTTTAGAATTGTCTCGATGAGTATTAGTCGTCTGTCGTAAGAAAAGTACAGTCAGCGATAAAAGCTTGTACCAAAAATGAATTTTTTGCCAAAAACTTATTTGTCTGGTGGTTTTATTGCAATAATGCTCACAATAGTGTAAATTTTATGAAAAACGCGATCTATATAATAATAAAATACTTGTACTTACCTAAAGGGGGTGTTCATAAATTTTATTAATTTTCCAGAACCCTGGCTACATGAAGGACAATTTCGTCATCTGCATAGAGTCCCTACACTTACCGGACGGTGGTGACCAAACTAATGTAAGTATGCTTATTATTATTCTATAAAATGTGTAGGAAACTTCAAATAAAAGTAAGATTGTTGATTTTAACTTCTTCTCTGTCGTATCGCTCTTGACAGAGCGGTCGTGGTCACGTTGAGGCGGCCGCATCGGTAGTAGAGGCGGACACGGCTCTTCACACGATCTCCCGCCATCTCTCCCTGTTGGCAGACTGTCTGGCACAGTCAGATACGCGGTTTCCCACTGCGGATTTTATTTGGTCAGTCCAGCGCATAGGTGATCTGCCGCGCGATCTGGTTCTCTCCACTCTTCCTTTTTGATTTTATATCGGTAGCTTATTATTTATTATTCTTGTGGAAAAAATACATTATTAATAAACGTTTTAAAAAACAATTATACTTCATTTAACAATTACAAAAAATTAAAACAAAAATCTTAGTGTTAATGACGCGATTAATATATTTTCTTCCGTTTATATAATGCAAATATGTGTCATATTTAAGGAAATTACCACAAATACTATAAATAAGCCATGATTAATCACCCACTTAAATTTACCTATAGATATTTTAAATAATGGAAGAATTTATCGCAAAAAAGGCAAGAAATCACCTGTAATCTATCGGACTTGCTGATATTTTATTATATCTTAGTATAATACAGTCATAATAGATAACGTGACGTCATTTACGACCCAGCTACCAACCGAACCGTTTATATAGAACCGGAATCTTCATAATATGCATAATTATTACATATTAAATAATTTTTACGCGAGAAATAAGCATGTATCGACCAAAGAGTTATTGTACAAGAGATGTGAAGTGTAGGAAAAAATCGTGCTTTTAATTTGAGAGCTATTTCAGGTGTCTCTATAGCTCTGTATATTATGCAGTAACTCTGATGAAAGTTGACATTTGACAATTTAGGGCTCATTTGTACGATGCGAGAACACGCATGCTAGTTTCATTACATTGCGGTTTTTGGTCGGTCGGTTGGATTGGACGTAACCAACAGTCCGCAATGTAACTAACTAAAATCGCATGCGAGTTCGCGCGCCGTTTAAATCAGCCCTTAGTTACAATAAAAAAATTGCGCACAATTGTATCTTTGACTTAACGCCATGTAAATTAGTTTACGAAGACGCAACAGCTAAAAGAGGAGTAGAGTGTAGTAATAGCGACCAATGTAGGTACTTAAGAAACAAATTAAAAGAAAAAAGGCATTTCAAAAGAAAGAAACTGTCTCTATTTCGTACCTCCTAGGTATCATCTATCAGAAGTCCAAGTAAGAAAAATAACGCATAGCTATATAATAAGCAGCTTTAAGTGATGCCTGTGTTGCCTTGCCGGTAATTGCTGTCACAACATTGATTACCATTACCGACCTATTAGCAACTATACCTACCCATCGTTACACGCAATTTTTCCTTTCCTATAATTACCCGACAACCAAGACTGTAGTCTTTCCGACATCTTTATAGAATGAAATGAAAACAATCTATTTGTGTACAATGGTAGGCGTTCGGTAACCGTGATCTTGGACCAAAGTACGCGTAGATATACCAGAGTGAATCAACTTTTTCTTTTTACTTGGTTTCTCTTGTGTCACTTTTAAAACCCCGATTTTGTGGTATCTAAATTAACATTGGGCCATCTATTAAGCACGTTAGTAGATCGTTGTACCTGCAATAATATGTTACTCTTCGAAGGCCGCAAATATATGTGACACGCTCTTTTGGCTCCACAAATAAAATCGTGTCAGATATTTTTGCTGCCTTCGTTGTGTAACATATTATTGCAGGTGACTACAACATTTCTTTTAACGAACTATACTGTAACTAAAGACGTTGTCACACTTTGTTTTGGTAGTCGATTCGATCATTAATTATATATACTCCATTTCCGAAATATTAATGGCTTCCGGCTACTAATAATAGAAGAACACAAACAATATTATAAACAACTAGTTTTAAGCTAGGAAACAAGCATAAGTAGGTAATAGCAGATATACGTTAGAAGACGAACTTATTCTATGGGGGATCTCTATATTCTCTATGGGGGAAAATAACCATAATCCTTATTGAAATGAAATGAAAATGAAAACATTTATTTTCAGGCAACTATTGGCCCATAGATAAATACCTTAAAACTAGCATACATATTAATACAAAATATATCTTAAAACTAAAAACACAATTATGGCTGCGATGCAGTTCGCAACCCCGCAGTGTCAGGGAGCCGGCCGCGGAACCGCCGGAACTTGACACCCTTCGGCCAAAACTCCTCCTTGGTGAAGGTCGCTAGATGTTCAGTCGGAACGCTCAGCACAAAAGAATTAAAATTCACACTGTGTCGAGATTCCAACTTCACGACTAGCTATATCACCAACCACCATTATGCTTTAGTTAGCCGTTATATGTTGTAGTGTGCTCTCTGTCACACCTACCTGCGGCGGACGACGTTCTGTCTATTTTTTAATTGCTCCACGTGCAGCAAGTGTTTAACACGACTATAGTAAGCAAGGTTACCATGCACACTTTCAACTGGCTTCCTTCTACTCGTGATTTGTAACTTGCAACACAACCGCTATTGGTTTCAATACTAAGATGAAATTGTTGTTACTGCAGTATTGTATTTATTGTATTACCTACTATTATAAAAGCAATTTATTGAAAACGGTTCGTGCCGAATGAAAACATTCAGTTCTTAAACGCTACAGTAAGAAAAAAAGTCAACCCTTCACAAAATATGATAAATTAACCCCTTTGCGTCCCAGGGACCTCAAAATTGACACACAGTAGCCAAATAATAACCTTGAAGTTTTAACAACGGTTGAGCTCTATGGGTTAATGGGGTTGGCAACTGTCAAAGGTTTGCCCCTTTTCTAAGAGATTTGGCATAAAGGGCTGGCATCAAGGGCATAAAGTTTCATAAAAATTTTTTACACAATTCTAGGGATTGGCAGGGCAAGATGCGCTAGCACAGAATAAATAATAGTACTAGGTACAGAAGACTCACTCCCTAACAAAACGAGTCTGTTACGATCAGCACAGATATGGCCGCTAGGTGGCGACAGCGCCACGCGCGGCTTATGGCAAAGCCCAAAATTGGGGCCGAACGGATGTACTTTTAGCTGTCTGTAGCAAAGCGACGAAAGCGCGAAGTGAGCCACGCCTGGCGCTAGTAATGGAACGCAAAAAGTTAAATAAGTTGGATTTATGACAGAACTCACGGAACTACCATAAATCGTAATAGTAAGTGCACTCAATCATAATTATTCTCTGACATTGATAAATATTAATTACAGGTGCACGAGCTACCACCGGAGAAGTTAAAAAACCGAGAAGTCGTCCACATCGACATCGCCAACGACCCTCTCTCGTCGGCCGACTATAAGGCGGAGACGGACCCGACCAAGTTCAAGTCGGTCAAGACCGGCCGCGGTCCGCTGGTCGGGCCCAATTGGAAGGCCGATATCAAGCCGGTTATGACGTGCTACAAGCTGGTTACGGCCGAGTTCAAGTGGTTCGGCTTGCAGGTGAGGTTCATTGTAGGTTGTAGGACCCGACCAAGGTCAAGTCGGTCAAGACCGGCCGCGGTCCGCTGGTCGGACCGAATTGGAAGGCGGATATCAAGCCGGTTATGACGTGCTACAAGCTGGTTACGGCCGAGTTCAAGTGGTTCGGCTTGCAGGTGAGGTTCATTGTAGGTCAACCAAGGTCAAGACCGGCCGCGGTCCGCTGGTCGGGCCGATTTGGAATGCGGATATCAAGCCGGTTATGACGTGCTACAAGCTGGTTACGGCCGAGTTCAAGTGGTTCGGCTTGCAGGTGAGGTTCATTGTAGGTTGTAGGACCCGACCAAGGTCAAGTCGGTCAAGACCGGCCGCTGTCCGCTGGTCGGGCCCAATTGGAAGGCGGATATCAAGCCGGTTATGACGTGCTACAAGCTGGTTACGGCCGAGTTCAAGTGGTTCGGCTTGCAGGTGAGGTTCATTGTAGGTTGTAGGACCCGACCAAGGTCAAGTCGGTCAAGACCGGCCGCGGTCCGCTGGTCGGACCGAATTGGAAGGCGGATATCAAGCCGGTTATGACGTGCTACAAGCTGGTTACGGCCGAGTTCAAGTGGTTCGGCTTGCAGGTGAGGTTCATTGTAGGTCAACCAAGGTCAAGACCGGCCGCGGTCCGCTGGTCGGGCCGATTTGGAATGCGGATATCAAGCCGGTTATGACGTGCTACAAGCTGGTTACGGCCGAGTTCAAGTGGTTCGGCTTGCAGGTGAGGTTCATTGTAGGTTGTAGGACCCGACCAAGGTCAAGTCGGTCAAGACCGGCCGCTGTCCGCTGGTCGGGCCCAATTGGAAGGCGGATATCAAGCCGGTTATGACGTGCTACAAGCTGGTTACGGCCGAGTTCAAGTGGTTCGGCTTGCAGGTGAGGTTCATTGTAGGTTGTAGGACCCGACCAAGGTCAAGTAGACCAAAACAGGCCAAGTCTGCTAGTCGGGCTTCCAACTGGAAATAAAGTAGTTTCGTAATCATAAATAAGTAAATTTTTGTTGTATTGATATTAGTGATATGTCGGACAAATACAAGGTTAAGGACGTCGACCGGGGTCTATAGGGATGGCGAGGTAAATAGGAATTAAAACAAATTTTACTTGATCATTTCTTAATAACTATCGAAACAAATTGTATCGCGCGAATTATATTCAATCGCAGATAATTCTCAATAGAAAACAATATTTAAATTAATATTAGTAAAGCAGGATTCTTTACCGACATATTTAATTGTTTTATAGCTCAAGAGTAGGCTCACATCTTTATTTAGACCGTTTCGGTTGCCTCGGCCAAGTACAAGGCCGAACCGAACGCTCAGACACACGTGAGATAATAATCAAAGGTAATCAATTAACTGATTAAATAATATTTGTGATTCTATTGCGATAATTAATACGTCATTTAACCTTATAAGATTAATGAAAAACTATATTATATGTGCCTATAATAGGCACATATAATATAGTTTATAACAACAATAATTGTTGTTATAAATAATTAATTTACATTACGGAAGACTGACAAGGTTTCATGTTGTTTTGATACAATATAATTAGAATTACAATAAAGCATATTCCTAATTACTCTATTATAACTATTATAAACTTTATCCAAACAAACAACAATAAACAATAACAACTGGTAGCTTAATGATGACATAGGTAATTCATTTCACGAAAAAAATGATCCAAGTTTATTGGGACAGCACCATTGATTGACGTATAATATCTAAGGACTGGCAACTAAATTGGCAAGAAATTGGACTGAAACTGCATGAAATTAATCGCAGTGCGTTCGTATATGTATAAGTTCTCTGAAGTTTGAAGACTTGGAAATTAATAATTATTTTGTCTTTTTACAGAGCAAAGTAGAAAATGTCATCCACAAATCAGAACGGCGGTTGTTCACGATTTTCCATAGGTGAGTAAATTAACAAGTAAAATAAAAGTGAAATTACTATTATCTGAATGCCGAAGAATTTAGTACATTCATAGATTATAACTGACATACATTCCTGGTTCAAAAAGCTAAACTGCTAGTGTTACATTTTAAGAAAAAACTAAGTGCCAATATCGGCTAGTCTTTTTACGGGTTTTTAGTCTAAGTGGCATTTTTAACCAACTTCCATAAAAACGAATTTTATAGGACCAAATAACATAGGACGCCAATGACCAATATATCCGCACCGCAGGTCCAACGCCAAAGACGGATTTAATGGGTCAAAGACCACAGAGCAGCATAGACCTACGTGCTTTATGCATAAAGTTCAATTTCAGTTTTGACACTCCGGTGACGTGGCGTCTGGAGTGCTGTCACTCCTTTTGTGTTCGACACGGCGTCGAAAAAGTTAAAACTGTTAAGATTCTCTGTTTAAATTCCAGACAAGTATTCTGCTCCATGGACGACTGGTACGGCATGACGATGGCGGACATCCGCGCCATCGAGGACCGCACCAAAGAGGAGCTCGAGCGGCTCCGGCGCGAGGGCGAGGTGCGCGGCATGCGCGCCGACAACGAGTAAACCGTGCGCAAGTGCGTGCGCAACTCCGGGCGTGCGCAGCTCCGTGCGTACGCAACGCCGAGCGTGCGCATCTCCGTGCGTACGCAACGCCGGGCGTGCGCAGCTCCGAGCGTGCACAACTCGGGGCGTGCGCAGCTCCGTGCGTACGCAAGTGCGTGGGTCGCGAGCGCGCGTGCGCGCCGCCGGCGGGATTACTTTGGCGACGGAGGATGACGCTCTGGAAAACTTTATTGAAATGTATCTTTCTTGTCCAGTGAGATTTTTTATGTGAAAATGATTCAATATATGGTTTCATTTCTACATGAAAAATATGTCTCACTACACCTGTAACTGTCATTTTGTCGACTTCATTTTTTTTTATCAATACTTTTTTTTATTGGTCCTATTGCCATGAAACGAATGAACAACCTAAATGATTTGGGGTTCAAAGGGAACGCGTGTACAGAACGTAGTAAGAAAAAAGATTGAAACCAAAGAACATATATGGCATTGAAACGTGAAACTTTTGTATTTGCGGAAATAATATTATGTTTATGGACATTTTTCTAGATTTAATCTTTTCTAAGAAAGCGATTTTTCAATAAAGTTTTCTAAAGCGATTGGCCTCTGACGCCACACTCCGCCGGAGTTCCTCCGAACGCTCACCTTGCCCGCGCGAACAACTGAGATTGTATAAATTTTATCCAAAATCTACTTAAATAATAAATGTTGTTTACTTTTAAAGTATTCATTAGAACGAGTCATTTCGCAATCTCAGTATACGCGACGGCATTTCGATTAGTTTGATTACCATTAGAGAAATAATGTCATTGAAATGTGGTTATAGATAACTATTTAAATGAATAACTAATAAGTCGATGTAGTCAGTGGTTAACAGGTAGTGTTGTCGTTACCTAATAATAATTAAACATAAAATTCTAGACGATGTTTTGGACTATTCGCAACGAGAATTGGTATTGCCAAGTGTTTGTCGTGGGCTTTCAAGAGATTATGTCGGTCAAATGTTCTAAAGTTAAACATTATTACAGATGTAATCCATAACTATTTTCCATCGGAAGCGTATGAACGTGTCTTGCTATTTCAATCGGTGAAAAAGTGCTGAAGTTGACTGAAGTAGCATGACAAATACGAACGTTTCCGAGAAAATACGATGGAAAACAATTATGCACTACATCTGTACATTGGATGCTCATGATAAAATATGAATAAACACGGTTTAAATATAATGTTCGACAGTTATATATATTTAATGTCATCATGTACTACACCATTCGTCAGTATCACTTAGTCTCAGCACTAATGTTACGAGAAAATAATCTGTGCAATAATTTATGTGACGACAGAAGAGCGCAAGAGTCGTACATATACGTAGATTTTAATTTGTCTTTCGTGGTAGCTAGTTTAATGATCAAAATATTTGATATGATCCCTCAAATTCTCTCCAGTTTAACCTTTTGACCGCCGGAGAGTCTTGCGAACGACGGTTACAGCCGACAGCTTCGCTAATGCAATAGACTTACGCGGGACTCCGTAAAGTTCAATTTCGCTTAAAGCGATCGCCTGGCGTCCGCGGCACGGCATATTCTTCCGCCGTCTGGCGTTCAAAAGATTAAACATGTAAATATGTTGGCCACTTTTATTAAATGATGTTTTGTCAGAGTCAATTAGGCTTCTGCGTGTTTAACATTTAGTAACACGAGGGACAAATTTAAATTTAATTTGTGTATGACCTTAGGGCTTCTGGCGTCTTTCGAGCGTCGGCGTCTGTCGGCGTCGGTCCAGCGCTATGGAAAATGACGTCGCTGATGCGCAGTTGCGTCGACGCTGCGTCGACGTCGGCCATAGAATTGTAGACGCCGACGCTCGAAAGACGCCAGATGTGGGGGGGGCCTTAAGTGGAATACTAGTGGGGTATTTAATATGGGGTGTTGCAAGGTATCTCGGCGCACTAACTTATATTCGGGTAGCGGTCGGCTGCGGGCATGTTACAATTGGTTATTGTTACTATAATTTTATTTCGGGTTCAGTACCTATGTAAATTGCAACACCTTTGAATATAGTGATGGCTTGTATATTTGTATTTGTAAGTTATGTTGGTTTACAAATCAGTATTTTAATATTTGTGTGACATTCCAGATTCTATTGTAACATTTTTATAAACTTAAATTAGTTTTGCTGCATCTTTGTTTCCATAACTTGAAATAGCTCTCTTTGTTGTTTCTTAATATGCAGTTGCATGCATAGGAAAATGATAATTTGCCAAGAATAATGTATTTAAGAATTAATGAGATCTATGTTGTTTTTTTTATTTGAATTTTCATATTTTCGGTAATGAACTCAGTCGTATTTAGAAACGTATCGTCATTTTCAGTTACGTTTATTTTTGTGGTCGTGCTTATATATATTATTTAAACTACGGGGCTGTCGCGAGTACTGAGGTCAGATACGATCGTTGAGGATAAAAGCATCTTGTCTCTATCTCACTGGAGTCGTGGGAAAGAGACAAAACAAAACCCCATCGCAGGCTAAGACCTTAGAATCGTGAGCCCAAAGTAGTATTTTTGCTTATTGATACTGCACTTTATTTTAATTAAGTTTTTTTTACTTGTGTTGTATAAGTTTTACATCAAATACAGCGTGATATATATTTGAGAGTAGTCTTTTATTAGTAGACATTAGTGATGTCTCAACCCGCTTTTAGCGTCGCATAGAGCTTTTGTGTTTCAATGTTATTTAGACTTTGAATTTCAACATGTACTTAATCTATCGACAAAGGAGATGAGCACAATTCTGTTCCTCATAACGATAAGAGAAGATTTTTGTGTGTAAGACAAAATTTACTTCCCTATTAATCCATGACAATATTTGATAGGGTAGATACTAGGACCAACTCTTACGGGCTACTCTCGCGAATATTTCGCACTTTCCTCTAGCTCTACCAAAAATTTCAATCCATTATGATTCAAGCCTTACTTTGCTTCTTTCATTGTTATAACTTAGTTGTTGCAGTTACCAAATAAAATAAGTACACTTGAAAAAATCCTTTTATTTTTTTTAACGCCTATATACATAAACGAATAACGGGTTCATCCTTTGATGTTCTAGACGTAATATTTAAACGAAATAATGCATGTTTAATCGATTTTGATTTAGTTACGCTTATCGTATAGTGGTTCCAGGGGCGAGTTGTATGATCAGGATGGCCGAGTTGCAATTTTCAATTTTTGACATGATAATCCATTCGTCTCGTTCCGACTGCGTTTGATAAAAAGAGACGGGGTGCTTCTTGTGACCATAAATATAATATATTCTGTCTTCTATAGATTAGCACGAAAAAAAAATTATCGATTGGGATGGATCATCAGTGTTTCTAGTTGTCTTTGAGTAGGTGCTCGGAACTTCTGCAGTACGTAAAATAGAGCGCTAAAATTGTCAATTTTTAAATTTTTAGCTAATTATTAAAAGTTTTGAAGAGTTCTCGCATTGAAGTAAGTATTGTATTAAGTAATTATAACATTTGTTGTAAAATGAATATTTTGAGGCCAACAAAAATAAAAATAATTTAACCAGTTATGGATTGTTTCCATTGTAGATAGGACCTCCTCTAATTAAAAGTATATTCCTCCTAAAGTAGTACTAATTCTAATCGCCCAACGAGTCTCTGATTATAAATAAATAAATAAATAAAATAAATATTGGGGACATCTTACACAGATCAACCTAGCCCCAAACTAAGCAAAGTTTGTACTATGGGTGCAAGGCGACGATATACATACTTACATAGATAACACCCACGACTCAGGAACAAATATTAGTGTTCATCACACAAATAAATGCCCTTACTGGGATTCGGACCCAGGACCATCGGCTTCGCAGGCAGGGTCACTACCCACTAGGCCAGACCGGTCGTCGATTAGTTAACATACGTTTGAATAAAACGAATATGATCGTTTGATCTTTTATTACAATGCATTAAGCAAAAACTTTGTATTGTACATAAAATTAATATCAAAAAACAACAAAACGCGTTTGCAGTTTTTTTTAAAGCTAAAGACAGCTCAAGAGTTCTCAAAAATAAAAGTAGGTACTATGGCTTCTTAGAGAATATAACCAACGGAGTGGTCATTAACAGGCGTTCCGCGTTCCCCTCTGTCGAAAATAGGTGGCCAATGGTCAACCACATATATGGACTGACGTTTATCTGACATGGCTATGTTAACGTTACGTATACATTTGATGTGCCCCTCCCCCGCAAAAAACGGCAGACTATTTTGTACCGAAAATTATAGACACATCTCCGTTGGTTATATCCTCTAAGTATGGCTTAGACAGCTAGCCATAGAGTCAAAATGCGAGGATAAATGCCTTCGTGATAACATAATTAACATTATACGAGTATATTAGGTACATATAAACTTTGACTGCTTGATTCAAACAAGATTTTATATTATAACAATTAAAAAGGAAAGGTCCTCCGATCGGATCAATCCATAATTACCAATTCATTTGTTGAAAATTAAAAGATCTTTGCCCTGTTTATCAAAAGCAATACAAGTGGAAGTCCCTTTTTGACAGCTTTTGTTAGAAAGGGACTTCCATTTGTATCACAAGTTACAAGCTTTTGATAAACAGAGAACTTATATCTAAATACATTTAACCAACATTACTTCTAATTTGAACAATATATTTATTGATAGCTCATATTAGATAATCTATTTCACATTTTAATGTGACAATTCCAACTTATATATTTTTTCCAAATATAACACAAGTAAGTGTTGATATACAACGCAAAGTACCTACGTTCAAAGTTTGACAAGCTCTGGAAAGACTTGCTTTCAGCAATGCAAGATTTTGCAAGTTTAATTCTATTGATATAACACACATTTATTTAAGCATAAATATATTTTATAATAATTATAATAGAAAGAATAACTTAGGCGGCTCTTCAATTGACCGTAATCCTTAAAACAACATTTTCAGTAGGTAATAGGCACATACAGCATTAGCAGCACAAAGTAGCGGATTAGGGGGGCTACCGCGAAAACCGAATTTCGCAAATTGCGGGGATCTTTCTCTTTTACTCCAATGAAGGTGTAAGTAATTAGAGTGACAGAGAAAAATTCCCGCAATTTACGAACTTCGATTTTCGCGGTTATATCCCAGACTGCGCTTCAAAAGTATCTCCCTTTCTCTAATAACTTTACTTAAAGAGATATGTCTCTGTATGTATGTAGAATAATTAGACTGTTACCTACAGATCTTATAGATAACGCCAACTGTAGAGATAACTGAAAAACACCCAACTTGTAACTAGAAAAAGGCACGAAATTAAAATTGGCTGTGGAGAGTTAGCTCTTTACGCCTACATATTTTTAGTGTTTCGTACAAAACATTGTTCACGGAACACTTATTTTAATTTGTCGCCGTTTTCTACTGACAAGGTCACTGTGCTAGAGTATACAGTGTGGAAAGATAAGTCGGGCCCTGGAGGGAAACTACCTTAAATCCTCAAGCTCGCTCATTTTAAGAGACATTCCTTTATTTTTAAAAATAAACAAAACTGCATTCAAAGATTTTCTAAAACTCGCTTGCCTCGCCCGGGACTTGAACCGACTAAAAATTCCAAAAAATAAACACTCGCAATTTTAATACAATAGCCGCTACAGCTAATGTTAATGATAACATTTCTCCAAGAAACATAAGGTCTTACACTCGTCTGTCGTACAAAATAACCATAAAATGTAATATTTAGTACTCAAGATTTTATTAGACAAGCAAAATTGAAGAAAAAAAGAAAAATCTTTGAATGCAGTTTTGTTTCTTTTCAAAAATAAAGAAATGTCTCCTTTAAGTAAAATGAGCCAGCTTAAGGATTTAAGGTAGTTTCCCTCCAGGGCCCGACTTATCTTTCCACACTGTATGTCTCTATTTGGAAATGTATTCCAGTTCCAGGTTGGCAGAAACTTTTGGCTTGTTTTTTCATCCGCTAATATTTATGCAGACAGCTGTATATGCTGTAGATTTTATTTTTTCATCTTAGTTCTATTTACAGTGACTCCATAGCAAAATGTAAAATAAAAAGTTTTCGAAAGCTGAGATTGACTAGAACTACGAGGAAGCGCTCTGCGGAAGTGCTAGCGCCATCTAGAATCGTTTTTGATAAGTATAGCGAATGCTAGATGGCGTTTTAAAGCCAGAGCACATCGGCTGCATGTGCGTAGACACGTGACTAATATCCGTAACACACTACCGCACCAAACCAAGGTCGCGGTGCGGCAGTATGTTACGGATATTACGTTGGGATTGGTTAGAGTTAAGCTGTATCCAGACGAGACAATTTTTCGCCAATCTGATGAAATTCTCCGATCGAACAGGGCCGTGCGGACGCAAATACCAATTTGATTCCCCGATCACATCAGCAGGTGCGGACACAAAAATACCAATTTTCATAGTAAATGCAAATTGGAGATTTAATTTGTGTACGTGTGGATGCTAGATGAGATTGACCAATTATTTTCCTGAACAAATCGACTGGATTCATCAGTCCCGTCTGGATACCCTTTTATGGGTACCATCTATATAATTGTACCAAGCGATGAACCAGTTGCTTCAGTCATCAACTTCCAACTCTAGCTCTATATCGGCCAGGCTGATCCGGCGCAGCGTGTTGATGATCATGTAACGAGAGAACGTAACATACAGGTGCCGGAACCACACCATCTGTGATCGGTGTCGCTTCATGGCGCGGACTACGCGTCGGGACTCCGTCCAGCGGAGGAAGTATCTGGAACACAATTACATTTATGAAATAAAATTATTGAAACGGATTAGGCCAAGCGCGCACCACGACTTTTTGTCGCGCGATAATTTAGTCGCAAAAATGTAACGTATGTGTTTATATGGCAGTGCGCGCATAGGCGACAAAAAAATCGCAGCGATTTTAAAATTGTGATTTGTCACATTTTTCCGCGACTGCTCGCGACGCGATTGTCGCAAAGTGAATTGCAGCATACGGAGTTGTATGGCCCCGCGCGCACTGCGATAATAAAATTGCACCCCGGATCTCAGTCGCCATTTCGCTCTCCAAGCGTCAACATATCGGAACCTGCTTCTCCAATGGAGTCACAAGATGAGACGCTAATAGATGTTGTCCGTTTAATTATAGAAAAAGAAGGAGATCACCTTTGTGGTATAAATACTCAAAGTCATACAGCGATTGCATATTGTTCCACGACAAGCGACTGGTACGAAATCCATGTCGAGAATAAACAAATCGTCGACTTTTCATCGCAGTGCGCGCAGTGAATTTTTTTGCGATAAATTACAGCGCGATTCTAAAATCGTGTCGCAAAAATTAAAATCGTGGTGCGCGCTTGGCCTTACATCGCATATATTGAATTCATACAATAAAACCGACGTTTCGAACCCTTTACAGCGTTCGTGGTCAACGGGTGACTCGACCACGAACGCTGTAAAGGGTTCGATACATCGGGATGTAGTATGAATTCAATATACGCGATATAATCTGTTTCAATAATTTTATTTCATGAGTAGGTAACTATAACTATCGCGGTAACCGAAGACAATTACATTTAGTTTACTAGTGAGTCAGTGAGTCTGAGGAACTGTGAGCTAAAAAACCGTGTACCTAAAAAGCTAAAGGTTTTGTCACACTGCAGCCCTTTCTTCGCGACTGCTGCAGTGCGGTAAAGTGTGAAGGGAGAGCGAGTGCTATGCTACACCATGCGCCAGTGCGCATAGGGTATCCTCACGATTTCTTGTACTTTTTATGCAAACTAAAATCAGGATTTCTTCCTCAACTTCTTAAAATTTTGTAAGATTTAGTAGTGTAAGAAAATATTGATTAGTGTTCAGTATAGCAAGTTAAAATATGTTTTTTAGTTTCGACTTATACTACTTATAGAGTAGAATCTTTGGGAAAATAGTGCATGTTTTATGTCCACTTATAACAGTTATAACCATTTGAAAAGCTCAAATGTTGAATGCATAAGAATCTATTTCAAGCAATGGGAGCATTCCACGCAGGGCTCGGAAACCGGTATTTGCTCCATACAAAAATACCGGTATTATTACGTTCTTTTTCGTTCTTTGGTTTATTATTTCTTTTTTAATTGGACAATCTGATAACACAGATTCGTTACCTAAATACATGATCTAGTCTTACGTAAAGAGCATAAAATAATTAAAATATTGGTCTATTTCGGGGTTTTTAAAAATACCGGTTCCGAGCCCTGATTCCACGGGCTGTTCCGTACAAACGCATTATATTTCCTGTGTTGCGCTTTTTTTTTGGCATTTGAAGCAGGCGATTCTTTTTCTGTGCATATTTTTGACCATTTGTCATAGAAAAGGAAACTCTTATGCCTGCAAATCTTCAGAAATTTCGCGTTAGTACGGGATAAACGGTAGACAATTTCATGGAATGCTCCAATGGAGTAAATGTGGTAGAATTCTGAGTATACAGGAGGAATGCTTAAAGTTGGTCAAGCAGAGCTTGTCAATAGGAAAAGGCGGCAAATTTGAACAATGTAGGCGCGAAGGGATATCGTCTCATAGAAAATTTGAATTTCGCGCCTTTTCTACTGCCAAGATTTGCTTGACCATTAATAGATTCCCTTACCTTTTGGAAGACAAAACAAAGCTTAGTGGAAGATCTAAGAAGCCCCAGTATTTTCTTAATACATTTACAGTGTCTAGTGTGTATACTGTGCACCCTGAAAAAAAAGAAAAACATACATTGATTCCACAGTCACAGACAGAAGTTAAGATGCATTTTAAGCATATTAATATAAGTGGAGGTCAAGCCATAACCAGAGAATAAATAAGGTACAGAAGACTCACTCTAACAAAACGCGTCTGTTACGATCAGGACAGATATGGCCACTAGGTGGCGACAGCGCCACGCGCGGCTTATGGCTAGCCACCAAAATTAGTGTGGAACGGATGTACTTTTAGCTACCTGTATCAAAGCGACGAAATCGCGGAGTGAGCCACGCATGCCATAACAATATGCTAAAAATAAACAACCACCGCAACCAGAAAACGGAACAAACTAGAAAGAGTCAGAATTGTGCCGTAGGTGTCAAAAACCAGGTGAAATCTATTGACTTTTATAATGATAATGATTTAAATACATAATTAATTATGGTTTCCATGTAATTAATTTAATTTATTGAATAATGTTATATTGATAATTTCTGTAAATAATGAATTCTGCTTTATTGTATGTATTTTTATGTAAATGTACTTTATAGCTAGTTTGTAAGCAATTTGGTGCACCTGTTACTGTTATAAATGACTAATAAATAAATAAATATGAAATTCTGGAAATGCGAAATACAGGAAGGATACTAAGGAGCTTAGATTAAATTTATGTTAACAGTAAATCAAGGCGCGGTACCGGTTTTTCTTCATACAAAAAATACTGGTATTATTACATTCTTAGGTTAATTATTTCATTTTTGATGGGTCAATCTGATATACGAAGTCTTTACCTAAATACATGATTCAGTCCTACGGAAAGAGAATTAAATAATTAAAAATATTGGGCTATTTTGGGATTTAAATAAAAACTGGTTCCAAGCACTGTAGTAAATAATATATAGAGAACTTACTTTCAGGCAGAAGTCTCTCTACAAACATATATGCTATAGCATAAAATACTGCTGAATGATTTGGGTGTGATGACACCCCACCCCTATCAAATGACACTAGTGTGTCTATATCCAGAGACTCCAACTGATGCTGTATCAGCTTGGCAATGACGGCCACTGGCCAATGCACCTTTGGGTTGTCTGGGAGTCGTGTGTCTGTGACAAGGCATATGTTATGGTCAGACACTCCAAGCTCGGAACATGCAAGCCATAGCTCTTTACTTCGTATATATCCTTTGCCCTCATTGTTGCCTGTAAACAAACATAAAATAAAATAGCTATAGTAAATTCTGCGGAATAGGCGTGGGTATTATGTTTTCTATCCACCTATCCAAGCTGACTTGGAAAAATTCTCGGAAAAAGGTCGCTCATGTACCACTTGGAGGCGCACAGTGGAAAAGGAGACTGCATCAGAAGGCCTGTCTGGGCGGAGCCGGAGGAGGCCACGCTGGACCATGAATAATGGAAATCCCTTTTGAGAGCCCTATCTCCCTGATGAGGGATAACAGGATACCATCATCATCACAATGACTTAATCTGACATTCATCTATTCTTTAAGGTTTAGTCGTTGTAATTTAATAAGTTCTTTATTATTAAACAGTCATGTATTATTAGAGGTAATTACCATTAGAGAGACAGAGCAAATACACGTCTGCACCCTGCTCGCACAGTCTAAATATCGTAGGGCCGAAGAACATGCACTCGTCATCTGGGTGTGCTACCACAATCAACACTCGTTTCGCTCGAAGCGCCCCCCGAGACCGCGTCGGTAGCCGACGTGCGTACCGCCGATACACCACACAACACACCAGCAGATACCCCAAAACCCATAAACTTATATACAACGCAAAACTTCTAAGATACAATACAGTCTCAGCCAAAAATTGCACGTAAAAATTGTCTAAACTATCAAATTCTAAATTTGAGCCAAACAGGAACATTTCTGACTAGAATGTAGGAAAACTTTGTTCCAAATAAATACAGTATGCTACAAATAACTGAGTATCATTGGGATAGCTCTAATTTGAACATTTATTATGGTATTTTTCGGCTCATTTTTGTATTATTAATCATAAATTACATTGGTTTCGCGACTTTCGCATATTTACACGTCAGTTTGACAGACATGGTGAAGCTAATGGCAACACTACTTCGATACAATACAGACGAACGGTTATTCGTCCGGGACCAAATCCGGACTCAAATTCCTAGTTTGGACTCGGTGTGGACGGACCATACACTTTTTTTTAAAGAATAGCCATCATACAGGCAACAAATGATAACAATTTTTGACAGTAGCTGTACCAATAACTGTCAAGTGACAAAGGGAGGATCGAGATCGTTTTCATCTATCCAGATTCTATTCTGATCTATTGTTTAACTCCATATTTTTATCTTTTTTAGTTATGTGTATTGCATCAAAGTCACAAGGTTTCCGTAAATTCAATAACAGTGTAGTTTAAGGCTGCGTTAACTTGTTGATTAGCTATCAAAACACAAGCAAAAATGATTCAACCAGATTACACTTCGGCAATGGGTTTGCTTTCTCATCTCAATTCTGATGAATTGAAAGAAATATTAAACGACGACTCTAAATTTGATTCTGTGCTTAAAGATGTGAAACAGGTGAGGCAGTTTAATAAACTACGTATACAAATTGTTAACAGTTACTTCCTTGATGAGTCAGTGTTTGTTTCTAGCAGGTAGTTAGTAATAGAGGCTCTTTCACAACTGATAATTGAGGTCAGCCATTATAGTTTATGTTGATATGAAAACATTGTATGCTTGCATTAAATAAATGCCTAAATGATGTTGATAAGCGTTAAAGTTTCATCTAACCATAAACATTGATGCAAATTGTCTTAGTAAAAATGATCACCTAAATGAATACCTGTTTTCAAAATCAGTTTGGTTTGATTGTGGATTAATAATCTCCTACAGCCATGGTGATACTAAATTATAATGTTTTCTTTTCCAAAACATAGACACAACAACATATTAAATTACAATCAAAGGCTGCTATTAACACTAACATTAACTTTTTGCTAAAATTATTTCAGGTAAAAGACTGGGAAACCGAGAAGGAGATGATAATAGCTAGCAACCGGTCCCTAGCCGAGTTCAACCTGAAGATGGAGCCGCAGTTGCAGGAGCTCAAAGCAGCGGTGCAGGAGCGCTCCGAGGAGGGAGAGGCACTCTGCAGTCGTATACAGGAACTGCTAGAAGAGTATAGTAAGTTTTGACACATAACTTTATTTTCAATGAAACTGAATTAAAGCTAATTTTACGTCACGGTGTTTTTAGTCACGCGACATGTTTCGGAGAGTGAGGGTCTCAATATTCAAGCACTAACAGTGCTACGGAAAGCTTAATTGGTTTAGAGCCATGCACGGATTGCAGAGGTTGCGGGTTCAAGTCCTGCCGGAAGCATACATTTTCCTTTGATATGAATATTTGTAGTATTGCTCTCAGAAGTATGCTTGTTAAAAAAATGGTTTAAGTATGGTTAGGTTCACAAATGCTTTTATATTTTTCAGAATCAAAATCAGCCGGAATCTCACTTGACACAACACAAGCACTGCTCCAGACAAGTGCTGCTGAATCTGAGGAAAAGTCTGAAGAAATAGCACAGGACTATCTATCAGGAAAGAAATACGATGTAGAGCAGTTCTTAGAGGCCTTCGAACCTGTCCGCAAGCAAATGCATCTGAGAAAATTTAAAGCAGAGAAAATGAGTGAACTGATCAGAACAGGAAGCAGGAATTCCTGTGGTAATGGATTCTCGAAGCCATACTTACCGTATCCTAATTATGGACCTGGCCAGAGTGCTCCAAATGTGCCATATCCTATGGGGCCTCTAAACATGCCTATGCCAGGAATGTATGGAAACCATTTCTGATTTCTGAAGCATTTGATCTAAATACTATTTTAAATATCGTCCTTAGCTATAGGCAGTTCTTTAACATAATAAACAGCTGTAAAATTTATAACTTAAAGATTTTAAACTCTGTTTTTTAAGTACACTACATGTTGGTGCTTACATAGTGAATATGTGATTTATTCAAGAAATAGAACTCTTAGATACTATGAGATAATGTAGTTTAAAGTATCTTATGCATAAATGATAGAAAAAGTAAAATTAGGTAATGTTAATAAGTTTAGATGCCTACAGCTTTAATTTTGTCTGTCAATAAAACCATACAAGTCTTGTATGTAATTAAAATTATTATAAAAGGTTATATTTAGTTAAAATTATAGCTCTTTTTTTATAGAGAAAGTTTTCAATTAAAGTAATCATCAACTTTAAATAATTATTGTATTTTCTAGTCATTTACATTATCTCCTCACATGATTTAGGCAATCGGCCAACCTTTACACGCGTCGTGGTATGACGTATCACATGTTATTTAAAGTTATTGTAGATATGTACAATATATACAAAGCACTTTTATCATTAAATTGAAACAAACAATAACAATCAAGAACTATCACATTAGTGCTAAAATTTGGACTAAAAATTGTTTAACAACACTACAATTATATGAAATAAATTACTATTGATTACGAGAAATAAAACCACGAAAAAAAGTTTTACACGTTAGTACAATCGACGTCAAAAATATGTTTACACGTTTAGACCTTACTCCTTTGTATTTTGTAATAAGGTGAAAAAATGTAAACATATCTTTAACGTCGACTGTACATGATGTATAAATGTTAATAAACGCCATTTTATCGAATTTAGTTTCGCAACTAAACTCATAAATGGCCTTGTGTGGAGAGGTACAGGCGGTTGTCACTGATTGTGGCAGTGGGCTTTATTGCTAACGCAAATAGGATCTTATTTCCTGCAGCCCAGTTTTTCTACAACAAGAGCATATGATTTGAAATAATTTATTCCATATTACTTTATAACCCGTATGAACTAAAATTTAATACAATAATATTAAATTGTACTATGAAGACTCAGTTTTGTCCTCGGTGCTACTTTGTATAGTTTCTATTTTGCGCGTCCTGTCCACATCATAATCTGACTGCCCGCGGAGCACCAGTGCGAAGAAGAGCCCTGTGAGTGCAAACAGAATATAAATAGTCGCCTCTTGACGGTTGGAATGCACTGCATCCATTTGCTTCTCCCGTTTCTTCCTCAACATTTCTTTATCATATTGTGATTTTTTGAACACATCTCCATAATGGTTTTTTGACCTGAAATAAAATCATTTGGATCCTTAATAATCTATAAGTAAATAATCTTTACTTCTGATCTGAAAGAAAGGCACATACTTACCAGGCATCAAAGTCGTAAATTGGTACTTTCCCATCCATAGTAGGAGTGACGTGTCTTGAAGCTCTGGACTTGTAGAACTTTAGGGTAGGGTCTGTTGGTTCAGGCTCAGGGCGGTAGTCTGTGTGACTGTGGGGACTCTCTCGTGTCAATAAACCTGAGAAAAGAAGGATAACTTAAATAATAGTTAATAATTAAGACAAATTAGCTAAGCTCTTGATGAAACACTCCACAATGCACTATATTCAGTGACAGACAGAAAGAAGTGGCGGCAGATTGTCAAAGAGAAGCTGTTCTCTAGAAGTGGCCTCAACCCTGTGACAAGGAAACCGATGCAAGAAGGTAAGAAAACAATAGCAAAAATTTGAGGTTATTGTATAGGTATTATTGAGACCCAGTATCCTTAGCTACAGCATTTAACAATGTAAGTAACATGGTGGTGCAACTCTGTAGAAAGTGACTAGTCAGCAAGTGATAAAACATAGCTCTGATTGCTTACAACAAAATAAAAATATCATAAACCCGGTAAGTCAGCAGTAGAAGTTGCTAAGCGGGTGTGGTGTCCAAAATTACCTTGACACTCTTATTCTTTTTACAATAAAGTTGCATAAAGATCATTTTGAACACCTCACCTGCTTAGCAACTTCTGCTGCTTCTGTAGCTGACTGTACTATACATGGTGGAACTTGGTCTTTCTGATACATACCCTTGTCATACATTTTCTTCAATTTTACATTTCCTAATACTTCATATGCCTCTGATATTGCTCGAAATTTCTTAGCTGATGCATCATCCTGAATTCATGATAATAATTTAAATTAAAAGAAAAGAATTAGCTTAAATCAATCAATAGGTAAGTTTACTTTTGTTTTAATTTAGACTGAAATCATTTATCACATGCCTCAAGTTTAAAATATGAAAATTATGAAACATTAATAGGGATATTTAAAGAATTTTGACTAAACTTAAAATGTTGAAGATATGGCCTTCACGGACTTACGCTTGATCTGTCTGGGTGATATATTAAAATGTTGAAGATATGGCCTTCATGAACTTACGCTTGATCTGTCTGGGTGATATAATTTTGACAATTTGTAATATGCTGACTTTATATCATTCTGTGTAGACCTTGGTGTGACTCCTAGGACTTCATAATGGTTAGCATAAGCCACGGACGAGTTGTGCAACATTCTCACGACGTTTTTGACTAATCTTGTGTTATTTTGTCTAAGCATCTGTAAAAACATGATAATCCAAACATAATATTAGAACTTTATACTAGAAAATATTTTATAAATATATTATAACAACATCAAAAAGAACACTAGTTACAATTTAGAAATTCCTGGGAGACTATGAGGAGTTTGTTTTTATTTTGGAATTGGATAAGAAGTCATAATTTTATTTTTGCAGCCGATTATCTGTCTAATTTTGACAACTATCGTTTTTCGTTACGTAAAAGTGGATTTTTCCATGTAAAATACATTTTTCATTTCTGAACGACACTAACGAAACGCGGTCTGATTTGCGATAAATTTAACCGCACCGAACTGCCCGCGTTGACACGGACGGTCGTATCGTGCAAATTATCGGTGTAAACAAAGCTTTACTGCTATAAAAAAATACAGATTTGTCATGTCACACGGTGGGCTGAAAATCGGCCTCCATAGAAATAGAAACCGAAGTCTTAAATTTGAACTTTTTTTTATTGGAATAGCTTTTGTTAGGTTTTATTATGTCCCAAAATTAATCTTAGCTAATTTGGTTGGAAAAATAATTAATTATAATTTTTTTTCAAAATCTTTGTATGGCGCGTATCAGAAAAATCGAGTTTTCTCCGAAAATAAAAAGTTAACCGTAATATCCTGACAGATGATTTTAAAACCACTTGTTCTTGATTTTTCAACATAATTAGAATTTTCCTACGGGGTGCACTTTTTTTAAAAAAAATCGATATATATTTTTTATTTTTATTATTTTATTTTTTTATTTTAATACGGTTATACTCGTTATTTTGACTACAAAAAATGAATTTGAGTTTGATCGAACCAATAACTTACGCGTAGTGAAGTTTTGTTCTAAGCAAATGTATGGAGCGTACGAGTATAACGGATTTTTTTCAAAAATTAAAGGTATACCGTAACATCCTTGCAGACGATTTAAGTACCAATTATTAATGATATTTTGACATAACGCGAACTTTTCTACCGTATGCACTTATTTAACAAAAAATAAAAAACTTATTTTTTCATGCTGAAATAGCTTTTTCTCATTGTTTTAATCAAATAAATAATAAACATACAAGAGTTACAAGTAGAAAATTGAAAATAAAACCATTACATCCTTTACATTATTACCCTTGTATCCTCTTTATTACATTCTCTTTGTACTTAATGAAACAATATTTAACAAATTTGACATATTGACAACTGATGAGTCTAAAATTAATGATCGTTAATAAGGTCCGGTTACAATCATTAGTAGATACTACGAATTTACTTAATTAAATAAATATCAGTAACATTATCAATAATTGGTTTACATAAAAACAGAAATAAGTATATGTAATGCTATCCTAATTAAAAGTATTCTAATGCTAATATTGGAATCCTGAAAGTTTAGTTTTCCTGGTCGCTTACTTCCGAATCCGTGTCCATTTCAGAATCAGGGTACACATTTGAGGTATCTGTCACTTCTTCTTCTTGAGGTTCCAGACAAATGAATAATTCTAAAGTTTCAGGGAAGAAAGCCTGTTTCTTTTTTCCACTTATTGTTGGCCTCATTGAAGAAAGGACAGGATCGGAAGACAAAAGTAACATATTAAAAACATCCCTGTTCGAATCTTGTCTCGTTTTTTTTTGTGAGTGATGCTCTCTGAACATTCTGAAGTCTTTGTTGCGTGCCTCGGATGCTTCTTCAGAGAGATGACCAATCGGTACAATATCATTTTGTGCCATGGATCAGCAATTTATGCACTGTTGGGGGCATCTTATGCCAACTGTAAAATTTAATATAGTCGTCCGCTGTATCTTTACAATAGGCTTTAAACTTTTCAGTGTCAATTACTTCACCTGATGTGACGGCTTGCAGAATTACAGCTTTGACAGCTTGCAAATTTTTCTGTTCCGTTGGCTTTTCTTCCATCTGTCAGTAGCAGCTCTTGTAAATCTTCGGCAAAATTCTTTCAAGGTGTCACGATCTTCTTCTGATAGGTTAAGGTTTGATTTAGTTAGCACTATTTCAAACAAAGCTTCATGATTTAAACTAGATCCTTGAGATTTTAGGATAACAAACAAGTCCAAGTTCGTAATAAGACTGTCCATGGTTTATGGTCGTGTAAGTTGGCGGTTAAGAAGCTCAAGATGAACTAAAATATAAAATGTACCCCTTACCTATTTATTGCTAGTACTAATGAACACCACCATTCTACGAGTATATCATTGCTATTATAATTAGTTTTACGTCTAATTATAAGCATAATGATTAAAACCTTAATGATTAAACTGCATTCATAATATCTACTAACGATTGTAACCGGACCTCATTAATGATCATTAATTTTAGACTCATAAGTTGTCAATGTGTCATTTGTTAAATACTGTTTCATTAAGTACAAAGATAATGTAATAAAGAGGATACAAGGGTAATAATGTAAAGGATGTAATGGTTTTATTTTCAATTTTCTACTTGTAAGTCTTGTATTTATTATTTATTTGATTAAAACAATGAGAAAAAGCTATTTCAGCATGAAAAAATAAGTTTTTTTATTTTTTATTAGATAAGTGCACACGGTAGAAAAGTTCGCGTTATGTCAAAATATCATTAATAATTGGTACTTAAATCATCTGCAAGGATATTACGGTATACCTTTAATTTTTGAAAAAAAAATCCGTTTTACTCGTACGCTCCATACATTTGCTTAGAACAAAACTTCACTACGCGTAAGTTATTGGTTCGATCAAACTCAAATTCATTTTTTGTAGTCAAAATAACGAGTATAACCGTATTATAATAAAAAAAAAAATAAAAAAAATATATATATATCGATTTTTTTTTAAAAAAGTGCACCCCGTAGGAAAATTCTAATTATGTGGAAAAATCAAGAATAATTGGTTTTAAAATCATCTGTCAGGATATTACGGTTAACTTTTTATTTTCGGAGAAAACTCGTTTTTTCTGATACGCGCCATACAAAGATTTTGAAAAAAAATTATAATTAATTATTTTTCCAACCAAATTAGAGTCTGGCTAGCCAAATTTTGTTGATAAATATTTCCTTGTTGCATCCCCAATTGTCTATGCTTTTAAAAAAAGTTAAAAGTCTGTTGTCAATTTATGTCATTCATTCAAATTGTTTGCGGTTTATAAGGCGTTTATTTTAAATAATACTTAAATAATATTAATAATGACTATACCGCGTGTGGTCCGCAAACTATTATTTAAGCTCGTACATAATTACGACAATGTGCGAAGTCGACGTGAAGCGATTATTAACGAAAAACTGCAATGTTTACAAGTCGTAAACAATTTAGTAGGTTGGTGCTCTATTAATATTTTGATACTTTAAGTACTATTTCTAACATTTCCCTATAACTTTGATTGAGTACGTGAATTTATTAATACCTGAATCTCATAAACAGGACAAGTGTGTAAAAAGACGGATAAACTAGAAGTTCTGGAAAATATCAATAAAATCAAAACATTGGACCGTAAACTTATGTGTTTGTTGTTGACTGTACTTTAAATAGTGGGAGAAATTATTTGAGCTGACTTTGAGTGCACATCAACGTATATTTATCTTATTTCCTTAGGTACCTTACGTGTGCACAGAAAATCAAAAATATTTTCTAGTATCAAAACTATAACACCTACTACACACAGTGTGACCAGCCCAAGATTTTTTGAATTTCCCGCCAAAACTTTGGGTAATATTTCAGTAGCCAGACTCTAGCTAAGATTAATTTTGAGACATAATAAAACCTAACAAAAGCTATTCCAATAAAAAAAAGTTCAAATTTAAGACTTCGGTTTCTATTTCTATGGAGGTCGATTTTCAGCCCACCGTGTGTCATAGTGACATTTTTTTTAAACGGGCAACATTAAGTGATTAGTCACTTTGCTTGGTTCATCAAAATTTTGTTTTCCTGCTTAATTTCCGTTAAAAACGGCTATTTATCCTTAATCAAGTGTAAATAACATATCATGTGAGTATTTTAGTTTATTATAATCATTTATAAGATCACATAAAAACCAGGTGGGCTCTAATGAAACTCACCTCCATGTATGGGCATCCTTGATTTTAGCCGTATTTGACACTGTGACCACTGTGTGGCCTACATTTTTGGTGTGAACGCGAAGTCTGTGCAATATTCTTTACATGAGTCACTTTCTCGTTACTTGAGGTGACGATAGGTGATTGACACGGTGTGGGCTTCATTAGATTTTTTATTTATAAACTCGTCACCGTGAGGTGTTTGTCCAGTAATCTCACTCATTGTCTCATCTTCTCGCGTCCTGAGTCGCACGTATCTTGCAGGTAATCATACGAGGATGTACTGATTCAATTAAAATGTAACACTTCTATGCATATAAATTGAGTTATAAACTAAGTGTTCTTGAGCGTGGACCAACATCATTAAAATAATACCATTATTTATTTTAATTATTTAGTTCGATCTTTTGCGACATCTGTTATCAATGGCAAAGTGTTTTCAGAAAAAATCAGCAATAAAAACAGTAATGCTGAATGATCTTAAATGACCTGCACAGGGGTTGGGTACTCTTTAACAATAGTCATTGTTTATGACTACACATATTTTTTTCTCTTCTGTGTTACTGATATAACAAGTACTCTTAGATTTATATCAATATTTTGTATGTCATTATTAGAGGGCGGAGTACCGGTGGCAAATTTCACACTAAATGTATGGAGTCGCCTAAGTATTCTTATGATTAAATAAATAACGAATAAATGATTAATTTTGCATAATAATTTTTAGGAACTTATAGAAATTATCTTACGAGCATACAAATATAATGTAATATGTTGTTAATATCTATAATACATAATAATATGTTTTCTTATCAAAACATTATCATTAGGTACTAAATACTAGACTAAGAAGTTATACCTGCCAAACGATATATTATTTTCAAGACCATTCAATTACAATTGAGGACTGGAATTATGTGTTCGAGGTCCTCCTCACAATCTACACTTAAGTGCGTATCCATGTTATAAAATGACTGGACTATGGCCACATGTTCCTGGTTTTTCGGAGTGAATCGGTTTCTTAATTTATTGAAGATCCATTTATGAGTGGAAAACGATCGCTCTACATCTATCTACCGATGTCATGGTTGCATGTTTAAGGACTTGAAAGAAGAATTAGGTTGCATATGGTAAAAAATGTTATATCGATGAATGGTGACTTTGTTAAAAGAAATTGAAAAATAACCCAAAACATTTACGACATAACATTTAGGTGTTCCTGAAATCGATTTATGAAAATAAATGTTAAGTACACACAGCAAATAGACAAAAATCAACCAGTTGAACAAGCCGGCTTCCGCAGTAGTTACTCCACTATAGACCATATACATACGCTACAACAAATTTTTGAAAAATACAGTGAGTTCAACCTTCCTCTGTATGTAGCCTTTGTTGACTATAAAAAGGCTTTTGATAGCATAACGCACAAGTCAATCTGGAAAGCACTTACATCCTGCGGAGTACACAAAACCTACATAAACATAATCAGAAACATCTACAATCAAAGCGTCAGCAGAGTAAGGTTGGAAAAAACTGGAGAGGAAATACCAATAAGAAAGGGAGTAAGACAAGGAGACCCCTTATCACCCAAACTTTTCATAGCAGTACTGGAAGAAGTCTTCAAAAAAATCAACTGGAGTAACCAAGGACTGTGGATACGGGGCAAATATCTCAGTCATCTTAGATTTGCAGACGACATTGTCATCTTTGCCGAGTCATCAAAGAAACTAGAAGAAATGATGCAATCTCTGGCAAATGAGAGCATGCGCGTCGGACTGTACATGAACATAGAAAAGACTAAAGTAATGACCAACTCTAAAACTCGGATAATAAAAGTGAATGGAAGCGAAGTGGAGTACGTAAATGACTATATTTATCTAAGCAAACAAGTGTCCTTCAATAAAAAACAAAATGAAGAAGAAGTCGACAGAAGAATAAACAACCCATGGAGAAAATACTGGTCACAAAAAGAAGTACTTAAAGGCGACTACCATCCAAAGTTAAAAAAGATAATAATGGACACTTGCATACTACCTTGTCTGACATATGGTTGTCAAACATGGACATACACAAATACAATAAAAAATAAAATTTCCACATGTCAGCATGCCATGGAAAGGAGTATGTTGAAGTTAAGACGAATACATAAAGTCAGAAATGAAGAGATCAGGAAAAGAACTAAACTTGTGGATGCCCTAAAACAAACCCTGCGTCTAAAATGGCAATGGGCTGGTCATGTGTCAAGATATACAGACAAAAGATGGACTAAGACTGTGACTGAATGGACAGGACCACCTGGAAAAAGACATCAAGGAAGGCCACAGAAGCGCTGGTCAGACGACATAGTTCAAATAGTTGGAAAAACAGGAATAAATTGGATGAAATTAGCTACAGATAGAGAACAATGGAAGGGACTCGAGGAGGCTTTTACCCAATAGGGATCAGTGAAAAGAATTAACAAATAATACAACAACATATAAACAAACATTATATTCGCTGAAATAAATAAAGCTGTAATAATAATAATAAATGTTAAGTACTTAGTTCCAATTTACGAGTAGGTACCATACTAAGTACATTAGGTAAATGAATAATTTTATTATTCAAGCCTAAAATAATAATTATAAAAACGACTCCATACCTTTTGTGTGAAATTTGCCACCGGTACTCCGCCCTCTAGTCATTATAAATGTTGTGAGTGTCAATTAGAAGTTTTAAGCGTCAATAGTTGAAATTATGGACTTACTCTGTCTACTTATTACATTGAATTTTTCAGTTTCTTATTTGACTCTAATATCATACACTTTTCAAATACCAGATTATCATAATGTCGTCCCGTAAGACCGCCGGCCGCCGTGGCACGAACAAGAAGCGCGCCCAGCGCGCCACATCCAATGTCTTCGCCATGTTCGACCAGGCGCAGATCGCAGAGTTCAAGGAGGCGTTCAACATGATCGACCAGAACCGAGACGGATTCGTTGATAAGGATGATCTGCATGACATGCTCGCTTCTCTTGGTAAGATTCTTTCAATGTATGTTGCCTTTTAGTTCTAATGGCAGCCGTTAATTCTCATTGCGTTAGTATAGTTATCAGGTAAGGGGAATAAGCGGACATCCATTAATTGCGTGACATTTTTATTGATTTTAGACACCCCCCTTCTCCCTCTGATGAGATCTCGGCCATGTGAGATCATTCAAAATTTGTATTTTAAGTATAAATTTGTATGGTTATTTTTGTTTTGAGTAGTATTTGGAGGGTTGTGTGAAATTTCGCTATATTTACTCTAGAAACAATTTAAATTAATTTGTCGCAATCTTACACTATTTTTGCCACAAAAAAAAAGATATTTGCCGAGACCCGAGATAATAAGTAATAATAATAATTATGTTAGTTCAGAATATATTTCATTATTTCAGTGCATAAGTATCCAGTTAAGATCCTCATGTTTGCTTACATCTGTATAGTTTTTTTTAAAGCTAATGAAAATGAACTAGGTTCTTATAATTAAGTTTTTTTTTTGGTACAGGTAAGAACCCAACGGAAGACTACTTGGAGGGCATGATGAATGAGGCCCCGGGGCCCATTAACTTCACCATGTTCCTGACACTGTTTGGTGAACGTCTGCAGGGCACGGACCCTGAGGATGTCATTAAGAATGCTTTTGGGTAAGTTTTCGTGTATTTATCGCTTTTCCAAGCGGTTTAAGGTTAATATTAGCCCTCGATAATACTGACACTTACATCTCGTGTCGATTTAAAACAGTCCTTTCGGTCGTGTTTTAATTTATCGCCACTCGTTGCGAATTTCCTATTTTTCGCACTTGTATTTTAATGTACCGACTATTTTAGACTTTACATCTCTTCAACAATCAATAAGATTTTGCTTAAGGCGGTTATCAGTATCACACTGCTGCCACATTTCGTTGCGAAGTACGGATCGACGAATTCGCGAGCGGCGACGACGGTACGGTGGTGCGGTTGCTCGGTAGTCTGGTTTTTACATACAAATTAAAATACTACAGTACACAGTCAAGAACCGCAGCACCGGATGCCGCTCCTAAGTGCGGAGCAGTGTGATAACCGCCTAAAAGTAATGTTATTCTTACTGGTATGACTATTATCTGGTCTGTATTTGACTACATTCAAATTCTAACCAACCCAACCCCCCAGCTGCTTCGACGAGGAGAACAACGGCGTCATAAACGAGGAGCGTCTGCGCGAGCTCCTGACCACGATGGGAGACCGTTTCACCGACGACGATGTCGACGAGATGCTGCGCGAGGCGCCCATCCGGGACGGGCTCTTCGACTATGTCGAGTTCACGCGTATCCTCAAGCATGGCGCTAAGGATAAGGACGAGCAGTAAGGGAGACGACGGCGGTTTTATAAAGCTGAGAGGTACTTTTTTACAAGTGTTATATCTGTGCCCTGTTTAAAAATAGCTTGTAACTTGTAATACAAGAGTAAGTCCGTTTTTGACAGCTTTTGTTAGAAAGGGATTTCCACTTGTATTACAAGTTACAAGCTTTTGATAAACAGGGCAGTGGTTCTAACTATAAAAGTCCCGTTTCCATGCTAAATTGTTGCAATGTTTAAGCATTTTACGTCAAAAATGTGACAGTTACGTAGGAACTGGCGCCCTCAATAATTTTCTACAATTTCTTGTAGGAGTAATATACGTGTAACCCGTTTAAAGTAATTATAATCTCCTAAGGCTCAAGGTCCTGCCTATAGCACTTATTCAGTTCGATGAAATCTAAATCATATTCAATTGTAACAGAGTCGGATTTGTTTTGTTTCGTTCAATATTCAAACAAAACCAAAATCCAACTCTATTCCCTACACTAAGGGTTCTAATTTCAGTGGCAAATCTGTATTTTTTATTTGTATGGCTGGGCCTTAGAAGGATGTTTTATTATCTGGTTTAGATTAGTGCTAAAATGACCAAGGAACCTTGGCACTTGCAGAAGGAAAAACAATACCGACAATTTTTATCTTCTTTGAGGGCATTACAAAAAGCACTTTCTTTGACCAAGATTTAATACTTGTAAAATAATTACTTTTAGTTTTATAAAGTATGGCTAAGGTTGGATTTACAAGTAATACAGTTTAAATGAAATATAAGTCAATAACAGTGTCTAAGGATAACTTTGACTATACAATAACCGTGGGTCTATATGACACTGCTGCTGATACTTTGCAGCCTATTTATTATACCCATCTTTAAGTATGATGTTGATGCCTAAAAGTCCTAAAACTGTACAATAAATAAGTTACCGCAAATAACGAAGACAATATTTTTTTCTCTTGAAGAAACGTTTATTTTTGTCAGTAACTGTTTCCATCGTATTCTGTCTCAGAAGTAATGATTTCTGCACGATTACTCGCGTAAAGTATTTACGTATAATAATTCTGGCTCAGTTTTCATTATATAATTAGAAGGAGAGTGTTATAGGTGTGAAGTTAGGCACGTGTGGAAAACTCACGTAAAAACGTTTGTAACTCATGGTACCAATTGAAATTTTTAGTTCTTTACGTGACCGGTAGAGGCACTGTACAATTACTCCATACATTTTCCTTAACTATCACACTATCGACTGTCATTCACGGAACTCATGGTAGAGCTGCTGTTGACATCTAAATTGTTTTAATTGACATGATAATCTCTGCTGCTAAAAGATATAGTATTGTCATCAACGTAATAAAGTGCGTTAATAAGCTTCAACGACATATTTCAGTCATTGCCTGTAATAGCATTTTGGCACGAAGTGAATTTAGCTTACGATATTTTTAAACGCGGTTAAATTTACTTGTAAATCCAATCTTTATACCTAACGAGTATATTTTTTAGATTTTTATATATTGCCAAACTAATAATTGTTATAAGACAAGTAACCGTTTTAGATTGTAAGTTTTAAGTTGATGTTTATATGGATTATAAAATCTCTAAAGGTACTGCGGTGCTAAGGTATAGTACTTATGATATTCATTGCATTTTATATGTTATGCATTTGTCTGAAATTATAATTCCGTTTTTGGACCACTAATATAAGTTTTGGCCGGATTTATATAATTTCCAATTTTATGATTTTAGAGTAGTTTAAACACGGCTTCTGTAGAATGTGATTAGATCGAAATATTAAATCATTCCTAGAATTAAAATTGGTTGGAAAATGAAGTATATTTTAAGTTAAGACGACTTATGTTTTAAATTATGAATTATTTCCCGAGAATATAGCGTTAATCTAACAAGCGTGTATCTAGTTTATCATATTATGTAATCATGTATGTATTTATTTGATCTTAAACATAATAAATACTCTCTTCCCTATTATTTTGTTTCATTACAATATGCAATTTAGACAATTTAATTATTTGACTTTTTTACCGCCATGAAAAGGTGATAGCTTGGGTAAAATTGCCACCACAAACTTCATGTTTATAGTGGCACTGCCGAACTTTGTCGCTGCAAAGCGTAGATTAGTATATGTTATTAACTGGCTACCTGTGTGTTTGCGTTCTTACTACCTGTGTTTAGTAGTAAATGTAATTAAAGCGTTTCACACACCTAATTTAATTCAGTAAATACCAACAGGGCCGCAGCAATAAGTAAAAGTGAGATGCAGATATCTCTACAATGTGATACGTCCCTGTCGTCAGTTACTGAACCAAGCACGTGAAACGCTTATTCAATGTCTAAACAGGCCCTTACTACTACTACTAGGTACAGAAGACACTAACAAAACGCGTCTGTCACGATCAGCACAGATATGGCCGCTAGGTGGCGACAGCGTCACGCGTGGCTTATGGCAAACCCGCCGGTGGAAGTTTTTAGCAGATGGCGCCATCATAGCTTGCCCCGTCAATCTCTAGAATGATGTCAAATTTTTGTTTTTTTAATACCCTGGATGCCAGCCCTTTAAGCCAAATCTAATAGAAAAAGGGGCAAGTTATGATGCGCCATCTATGCAAACCTTTGAGAGTTGCCAGCCCTATTGGGGTCGAACGGATGCGGATGTATTTTTAGCTACCTGTAGCAAAGCGACGAACTCGCGGAGTGAGACACGCCTGCTAAGGGCTGATTTTAGTTAAGTACATTGCGGACTGTGCATTACGTCCAATTCAACCGACCAATGAAAACTCGCAATGGTATGAAACTTGCATGCGAGTTTTCGCATCGTCTAAATCACCCCTAACTCATAGACTCGGCTCGCAAAAGATCATGATGTGGAAAATAAGTACATATGTACACTACGGTGACGTTCGAATTTAACGAGGCAAAAATCCACCTTCGAATTTCTAAATATAAACCAATTTTTCTGCACTTTGTTTGCCGATATCATAATGGTCCGTCGTGATTCATTAGCGTCATCATCATCTCCTTAATGAGGTCAATTTCACGTTTTTAATTTATTTACGCGCTAACCTAATTTTGTACTGGAATGACGTTAACGTGCTTTCATCATGGCATGTGCCTTGTATCTAATAGGAGTAGGGAAGAAGTTGCATAAAAATAAGTTTTTGGCAAAAACGTCGTTTTTAGCACAAGGTTTTATCGCTGACTGTAGGTAATGTTCTTTCCACATGCAACTAATATATCCTCGAGACAATTCTGACAACCCCAAACATAATTAGTTTGCGTTACTTTATCACAGAGTATCATATAGCATCGTCATCCGATTTACATATGTATGCAAAATTTTAGCTCAATCGGGAAATGGGTTGTTTAAAAACAATTCGTAATTTAGTTATTTACAACTTTATTCATACAATTTCCACATTATAATTTCAAATCATTCGCAATTTAGTTCCACTTTATGATTTAACTTTGTCGTTCAGTGCCTGAAAATGGTCGACGAGAGGCTTAAACAGTTCCTTCGTCAGAAAGATAGGGTGTGTCGGGGTCACTATAGGCTTAGCTCTCCATTGGTTCTGTTCCCAGTTCTTCTTGATGAAGGCAGCCCCTCGTTCGGCCACCATCATGATGGCTCCTTGTGGGTTGCCGGTCACTTGGGTTGGCATCACGGACGCGTCGATCACTCGTAGACCTGAGTAAGATTCATTAGTTAGTACATCTATACGGCCGAATTGTATGTAGGTAAATTACACGTAGTCACGAGAGTTGAGGCGAAGGGAAAACTGTTAGAACTAAAGACCAAGTGAAGTCGCCAGTCGGCAACGATTGTGATAGCCCAGACTATGCAATGCATGTGTTATTTAAATGTCATAATTTCATAATAGAAGTCTTACGTAAAAAAACACTTGCTAATGTCTGGGATATGGAATATGTGGAATATGGGATATGTGAGGTTGTCATCGTTGTTCGATAAAGCTTTGCGAATGGATATGAAACAGTCTAGGTTAATCTGGCATTGAACCAAAAACCACAAATCTCAAAGAGACGTATTGTCTAATAGGGAACATTAGGCAAAGCTCTGCGTAGGTGGCACCTCTAGCACATACAGTAAACAAACCTCATTGATATCATCAATGACACATCATGCGTCACTAGGTCAATCACATGGCCTACCGCGAAACACGACAATCGAAAGTCCGGGTTCTGCCTCTCAATCACTCTTGCTTATTCGATCGATAGAGAGGCAGATAAAGAAATCCCGATTTTCGCGTTTCGCGATAGGCTATCTGTAAACAAACCGCCTTGGTGCATCAATGTAGAACAAATTACTGCTGCACTCTGGCGGCAGAACATTCCAGTAATACTCCCTATTGGGTGTAACTTTTGTCTGATAAAGTATAAATCTGTTCTGCCTGAAAATATAAGTTAGATAATCCAATTTTAATGGTCTACCTGTAACATTTTTGACTCTGAGCTGCGGGTCGACCACGGTACCAATGGCGGCCGTGCCCATCTGGTGGTTCTGCGGGTCCGTGTGCAGCCGCGCCATGCATTCCACCCATTCTTCCGACCACGTCTCTGAGGTACACTTGGAGGTATAGCGGCTGTCTAGTTCTACGCCGAACTTGTCTCTAAGGACCTGTGAAGGACGAATGTGTACTTATAAATGTAAACCTATGGATACATAACTACATATTTTGTCGGCGGCCAGGCGGCGGTTTTGACGATAGTCACATTTAAACCAATATATGCCAATATATAGGTAGGATTAGATTCGTTAGGTTGCTTCAGGTGCCCGAAGGGCAAACTGCCCCGAAATAGGAGCCCCGCGTAGCGGGCCTCCGTCGACTCAGGGAACGAGTCAAAGATTTTCACGTTTCACGATATGCCGATATAAATATAGGTACCTCCGGAGACATGTATAGGTAAGTTTTAAAATAGTGCTTTGAAAGTGGAACGTACCTATATATATCGATTTATATAGACTGATTTTTGAAAAAGTACCTATCTACGTTTCTGTTCAGCAAAAAAAAATGGTGTTAACCAGCTGGCCCGAAGCACCAAATTGACATAACTAAACTTACTGTGGTGTTAACAATTCTCTGAAGGTATCTGGCTCCATCCGTGATCATGACCAAGTCTCTGGGGTCCTCGAAGTAGCCAGGGTAGAACAGCGGCGCGTCCAGGGGATCCGAGGAGTTCAGAGTAATGTGTCCGACGGCGTAGGGTAACAGTAGAGCCGCGTTGGCACTTGAAATAATAAATAAAACGGTGAAAATCTACCTACTTATGAGACTTTAAGGTTAATAAATCTATCTATTGACTTGGAAGCGCTGGTGGCCTAGCGGTAAGAGCGTGCGACTTTCAATCCGGAGGTCGCGGGCTCAAAGTTTCAAACCCCGGCTCGTACCAATGAATGTTTCGTAACTTATGTACGAAACATCATTTGAGATTTTGTCAGTCGCTTTTCGGTGGAGGAAAACATCGTGAGGAAACCGGACTAATCCCAATAAGACCTAGTTTGGTCCTAGGTCAGATGGAAGTCGCTTTCGTAAAAAATAGTGCTTACGTCAAATCAGCCGTGGCAAAATGGCAAAACGCGAGGAAGAAAAAGTAGAAATCTACGTAGTTGACTTACGAGATGTTGCGTCCTTGTGGAGAGTCCGGTATGGGTTCATTGATCACTCCAGTCATGGACTTATCTGCGTAGAACCCGTTGAAGAAGAACTGCAAGTCTGGCTGCTTGCGGCTGCGGTCTGCCAGCGAGGAGTACAACAGACCCGTCAACTGGACAATGCAATACAAGTGTTAAATACATAGGTAAGGTCAGCCAATTTATACCTCATCGCAGGGAGTCAGGGATTTCATCACATTGACTGTGGCAAAGTGCAAAGTGGCCAAGAATTCATTGTTTGAGTATTCCAAAGGTAGTAGATTAACTTTGGCCCCCTGCTGTTGCCAACATTTTTAGGCTAAATTACAGATGTGCAAAGTTGCAGAAAGTTTCAAAAAAGTGGAAACTTTCGATTTGGGAAAGGAAATTTCGATCCCACACATAATTGTCAGATGTTTCCGAAATTAATGTGGAAGTTTCGCAATAGTGGAACATTTCCGATGTCACATCATAGGTACCTAGGTACGCCAAATATTTACCTTGGTTTACCCTTGAATTGCCGACAGACATTACATCGAATGTTATTTCGAAGACAACGTTTCAAGTATTTTCATTTCATCGACAAGTTATTGCGTCGAAGAATCGATACTAGTTAATTTAAATCGGGGACTTTTAATTGGTACTTGAGTTATTATGTATATTGTTTATATCGTGGTATTTCTTTACGGGTTTTCTTATTTCATTTTGTATTGTATTTAATACAATTCATTACGCGTAAAATGACTTCAATTTGTAATATTTCGTTATCGAAATTAAACGCAGTCATGTCAGTCGGCTCACTCTGCGCGATTATAGCTATGTTATGTGGGTAGTTTAAGATATAAAATTGTTTATCTGGACAGACATAATTTTGAGAAAGCGGTAATTTTAGGTTTGCATTCTAATTTTGAACATACATAATTATAATTTTACAAGGCTGCCATTTTCATTTTGGGCAAATTATAAATAGGTTGGTAACAATAATTTAAGCCGTTCATTTCTGTGTAGGGTCGCAGTTCTAACCTAAACCTACTTTAAAAACCGTTCGATTCTGTGTGGGGTCGCAGTTCTAACCTAACCTAAACCTACTTTGAAAGCCGTTCGTTTATGTGTGGGGTCGCAATTCTAACCTAACCTAAACCTACTTTAAAAACCGTTCGATTCTGTGTGGGGTCGCAGTTCTAACCTAACCTAAACCTACTTTGAAAGCTGTTCGTTTCTGCGTGGGGTCGCAGTTCTGCGATGTTCATGTTCTGCTGCAGCACAACAGAAAAATGTATAAATGTATAGTACGACATATAAAAATGTATTAAAGTAATACGTCGAACAAATGAATTGCAATGTTTAGTAGTTGTGCCAATTAAAATAATTTGAAACGAATTAGCGATTAAGTAATATTCGTTGAATAGTATTTCTACGCAGTAATAAAAATTGAAGTAAATAGTATATGAAACAAAATAACGCCAAACAATATTACTAGTACTAACGTTTCGATGAATCGTTGTCGATGAAATAATATTCGATGAAAAGATTGTCGGCAAAACAAGGGTACACCATTTACCTTTTTACCTCACCTCCGGCTGGGGACGCCTATTGGGGGGTGGTATGCGGGACTCGCTCCTCCCGTAACTCCCTCTGCTATTCAGAGGGCGGGGACGAGGAGATTACTCAATAAAAGCCCCCCTGCGTCATGGGATCTCTTGCAGCTTTCTAACCGCCCGTCAAATATTTACCTGTGTAATACCAGTGCTCGTCATCGGCCCCTTCAACTCCAGCAGATACTGGTTCAACGCGTTCCAGTCCAAGACCCTCGTGTTATTCAGCTTCGTGAATGTGAAGTACAGCGTCACGCCGTAGTGGTTCCGCAGGTTCTGGCCCACGGGCAGGTCAGCTATTACGGGGATGTTGAACTTTTCCAACGTTTCCCGGGGACCGATGCCGGAGTGGAGCAGGATGTGAGGAGAGTTTAGGGCGCCTGCGCTGAGGATGATCTGAAAACGAAATAGATCTTATGGTAATTTATATAGCTTAATTAATGGAAAAGGCTAAGGCCTTCCGCTAGCTGACGCGGGTGCGGGGGCTTAAAAGCGAATAGTTGATTGCACTTTCGACGAATAAGGTACTTGCGCCTATTTGCCTGATTTCCAAATTTCACACTTTTAATGAATATTAGGTTCTAATCAAATTGCGTCCATTTTCGAGTACCATTGGACAAAACTGAAAGCTTACATTAAAAGTAATAAAAATAACAATGGACTACCTTAGGCGCGAACACTTATTAAAGTAATATAGTAGTGGACCCTATAATGGACGTGGAACCAGTAATGGGACAAAAAAACATAATTCCTCTAAAATAAGTATCTAAAAGTAGTTTATAAACACTGGCTGTATATTATCATAAATAAGAGTCCTAGAGCTGTTTCAGTTTGAAGTTTTATTAAATTTGGTTGTTTTTTAAGAAATTGGCGTCAACCTAAAAGTTGTCGTGTCACTGAAAAAAAAATACCACTACGAATTCTTAACAACTTCGCTAAGAGAGGTGAGTTAATTTATTAATTTTTAATTAATTAATACTTGATGAAAACTAGAATGTGTTTTGTTAATTGCATTTACCATGAGATAAGGTATACAACACACTATGTTGTGACTCCACAGATGTAAAAAAATAGTGGTATTTGGCCCAATCCCATTATAGGAGCTGTAAAACTGCGTACCTCCTATGATGGGACAAATGACAGAATGATGCTTGCTATGCCATAATTTCATGTTTAAACAATACAGAAATAAAATGTAGTTAAGAAATATGTCAATCAGGAGGGTATTCTCGGACTTCGGATAAATTAATATCGTTTTTCCAAACTTTTATTTAGCTTGCCCTGTAGTTAGTGTGGTGGTGTAGTTAGTCCAATCTTGGTAGCTGAATTTAAGCCACTTTTCGATTTCCGATTCAGTTGAAATTTTGTGTAAGTACGTAATTAAGTATGCAAATCGGATGATAATGCAATATTATGATAACATGGACCTGATCTGATGATGGAGACAGGAGGTGGCCATGGGAACTTTATCGCATTAAACCCTATTAAAGTAACTAATTGTGTTAGGGTATATTAGAATTGTCTCGATGGATCTAATACAATAATAATTGGCTGTGGAAAGAAAAATACATTAAAAGCTTATACCAAAAATTGTTTTATTTTGCCGTAATTTATTCCCCATTTCAATATTTTATACTGATAGAGCAATGTCCATTATAGGGGGCCCATTACTGGATCCACGTCCATTACCGGGGGCCCATTACTGGAACTTTGGTGTCCATGACTGGAGAAAAAAAGCATAGTTTTAATTTGTTAAATATGTGGAAACTAATTGCAGTATCTTTGATACAACACGCCTAAAACATGAAAGACGGATAGGACTTTCATCTTTTAACACGCTAAGCGGTAGACCATTTACATGTATAAGGGAAATATCACAAATACTCCAAATTTCCTCTTAAATGTCCCATGACTGGTGCTGTTACTATAGGTAGGTACCTACCTACAAGATGTGGTGAGTTTTTGTCAAAAGCTACATCACGTGTATTACCTACTTGGCTGTCTTACGCCTGGCCTTGCTGGCCAAATGAACTTGAAACAATAGGAAAGCAACATCATTCATCTAGGTCTAGGCTAATTTAAAGGTAGATAATCATAAAATAAACAAATAGTAGTTGTTTGTATGTTGTAGACTGTACAGTTATGATAAGCTGTAGGTTATCCTAAATTTTACAAAATTGTACAATCAAAGTAAGTTGCTGCATTATTTGATTTTTGATAAGATTGTTTACTTGTGTCAACGAAACAAAAGATATGGTCCGCAGGAAATTATTATTGTTTAACAGGAAGGTTAATATGCATCAAATTAGAGATAAGGAGCGCAATTGATACTTATTCGTAATCGTATAAATTCTTTTTTTATGTGGCTGATGCTAAAATGTCAGTTCTAATGCCCACTCGACCTAAAATGTAAGACAAGTTCGCGCTTACAGTTTGAAAGCTAATCTAGATGGCACTTTAGGGCCATCACACACTAGTGTCTTTTGAGCGTCGGCGGCTAGTAAACTCTACGACTGCTGCTCGACGCAACTTTGGCACAACTGCGCAGCGACGCTATTTTCCATAGCGGTGACTGGACGCCGATGCTCGAAAGACGCTAGTGTGTGGTGGCCGTCACACATCTACATAATATAATCAATGAATCTTCGACAACAGCATGACTTAGAAGTTCGGAGATCTACACAACACATATTCTGTTCGTTTTCATTTCAGCAGGTAGCTCGCAAGCCCTCAACTAGCACCTGGATCGAAACTGAGCTAACTAACCTTTGGAAAAAATAAATGGTTACCTCTTTCTTTGCCCGCACGATGCGTATCGCGCCGTCCTTGTCTACATATTCCACGCCGGTAGCTTGCTTGCCGTCGAACAGCACTCTAGTAACCCTGACATTCAGCTTTACACTAAGGTTCGGACGTTGCGCGTGAGGCTTCAAGTAAGCGCGTGCCGGGGTCACTCTTTGTCCGTTCCTGATGGAAGTATAAAATATTAAGATTTTGTCAAAAAATTTATTCAAAGTCAGTCATATTTTCATAGGGATATGACGGTTATTGAGGCAAATCCACACTATCACTGCCAAGTTCGTGCAGAGTTAGCATGGAGGTCTGACTGTATGGCTTACTCATTAAAGGTCTGCGCCACGGTGAATCCTTCCGGAGTGTTGGGATCGGTCATGTCGGCGATAACCGGCAGGCCAGCCTCGCTGATGGCCGACAGCATCTCGTATGTGAACGGGGGCTGGTATCTGAACTGCAAACATTTCCTTAAGATTATTAAAAAGTTTTTTTTTTTCAATTTATGTCATGAAGTTTCACTTAATTATTTATGTACAGATTATATTAACCCTTTGAACGCTTCATGTCATAAACACAAACATCACTCAAACGCCAAGATCCCGGGCGCAAGGGAGCTGATATGAACCTTACTCAAAAGTGTGAAGTTACTTTGACAGCGTCCAGCATAACACCTATGTTGTCCATGGCGCTGTGGGCACGACTAGTAACGACAACCTGTGTCCTTGGCGTTCAAAAGGTTAACGACCTCTCTTCGAGTAAAGAGTCTCTTCTCTATTAATTTGATCATCCAGTATTTATCAGCTACTTTCAAAAGTGAACTGAAGCTTGCCTTATTTTGTTACCACGACAAGTATGATATCCTTACCTGTTGAACGGGCATCGGCCCTTTGTCCGAGTGGTATTCCCCGCTCACTAGCGAGCGGACCTGCTTGTTATTCTCATTCATGTTGAAGTACAGCAGGTTCTCCTCCCAGGACCAGCCCTTGGCTCCCGTCTTAACCCGGTCGTCTAGTCCTCATTTTAGTGCTTTTATTTCACTTTACCGCAACAGATTGTAAGACCCTTACCTGTTGAACGGGCATCGGCCCTTTGTCTGAGTGGTATTCCCCGCTCACTAGCGAGCCGATCTGCTTGTTACCCTCGTTCATGTTGAAGTATGGCAGGTTCTCCTCCCAGGACCAGCCCGTGGCGCCCGCCTCCACCCAGTCCTCGTAGTCCGCCGCGTGGCCGCGGTGGTACATCATGCCGTTTAGCACGCTGGAGCCACCTGTCAACCGAATATAGTTAAAAATAGTGTCTGACTAAAGTTTAGGTTTACATCTGTATACTAAAGAAGAAGTACCTGAGCATTTAAAAAAAAACTCACCAAGAACCTTGCCCCTAGGCCACGTGCAGCCTTTGCCGTCTTGGTCGAGACAGTAGCCCTCAGGAACGGTGCGGTAGCCCCAGTCATAGCGAGCGTCGCCCCAGAATGTGGTGTAGAAGGAAGGCACTTGCATGGCAATGGGCGCTTCGTCACCGGCCTCCAGAAGAAGTACCTGAGCATTTTAGAAGTTATAAATTTTTAGTTTGCTTACTTTCATTAATTTGCAAGACCGAACTTGACCGAAGTGGTCCCATAAGTTTTCCGTGAACAAAGTTGTGTATGGAACTCTAAAAATTACTGTTACTATTGTTATAATTATAACACCTTCGAATAAATAATACATATAGAAATATAGAGTGGTTGGTTGGTTGGGGTTGCTGGTGGGGTATGGGCAGAACCTATCACGAAAACTAGTGCTAAAAATTTCAGGTCACCCACGTAATTCGTTAAAATTTGGTTGGTTATTTGTATTAAAATAAAACCCAAAAGCCGGCCAAATGCGCGTGTCGGGCCTCGAATAGTGGGGGTTTTATTTATTATCTTCATTCATACGATATAAAAAAATAATATAAAATAATCGATTTGCAAGACCGAAGTGATCTCATAAGAGCAAAGAGTTTTGTGCGGAACTCTAAAAGCAATAGGGCGCGGCGCTTACGTCACTGGTTACGTCCATGAGGACGTTGAGGGCATTATTAATGATAATAATGCCCTTTATAAATATAATAATAATAATAAGCTGTCTTATCATTATCACTATCAATGCAATATCACTATCGGTTGCATTATTTATCAATGAAATATATTAACATCACTTTTATCATATTCTCAGTCTGCATCTGATAATATTTCCGTATTCGGTATGCAATTATAAAAATATGTATAAAAAACATTGTATATCAATACCTAACTTCTAAATGTCTCATATTTAGATATAAACACAGCTCCAGTGAATCCATGAAATATGATGAATAATGGTCATCCCACTAGCGTATGTTGAAGGGGTATCCAGACGGGACTGACGAAATCAGTCGATTTGTTCAGGAAAATAATTGGTCAACCTCATCTAGCGTCCACACGTACACAAATAAAATCACCAATTTGCATTCTACTATGAAAATTGGCATTTTTGTGTCCGCACCTGCTGATGTGATCGGGGAATCAAATTGGTATTTGCGTCCGCACGGCCCTGTTCGATCGGAGAATTTCATCAGATTGGCGAAAAATTGTCTCGTCTGGATACAACTTGAGCGTCGGCGTCTTGTCAGCGCCATGGAAAATAGCGTCGCTGCGCAGTTGCGCCAACGTTACGCCGAGCAGCAGCCATAGAGTTGACTAGACGCCGACGCTTGGGATATGCTAGTGTGGGGTGGCCCTAATAGTAATTTAATATGAGCCTTCATAATAAACTGCAAATTGTATAAATAGGCAAGCCGTTGGAAGTAAATTTCAATGAACACTTCGCTATATGTTGCCGACGCCAGCGTTAGGCCAAAATGTAGAGAAGGATCTATAGGTTATATTTGCCCTATCATGAAAATAAAGTAAAACGAAAATGCTTTCGTACAATAAGGCCCACTTGCACCATTTCACTAACCCGGGGTTAATCGGTTAAACCTGGCGTTACCATGGTTACCAGTACAATTTGACACTAGATTAACGGATTAACCGTGTAATCCTGGGTTAGTGGAATGGTGCAAGTGGGCATAATTGAACTATTTGACTTATTACTTTACGCTCTATTATTTTCTATCTATATATATCTCGCAGACACACATACCGGCGTCTTAACGATGCGGAACAAAACCTCTTCATTTTATATTTTTATTCACCTTGTATAGATATGTAATCTTATGTTACTCGTACCAAGTGGGGCATTTTTATATGTTTCGTTATGCCTTGGCCACAAAAATATTTTCCGAGAGCGCCTGTGGAAATATTTTAGCGTTCATGAAGGCTAGGAAAAACGAGCTGAGCGATATCGTTACAAGCGTGCGTGACGCTGGCGGTAAAAAAATATCTTAGAAAAAAAAATCGGGCGGGTTAGCGCGGTAAGCGATATATTGCTCGGACGTAGACGCGCTTTATTTCCTGTGTTGTGACTTTTATCAGCATTTAAAGAAGGCTATTATTTTTCTGTGCGTAGTTTTGACCATTTGACATAAGTAGAAAAGGAAACTTTTATACTTACCTGCATAACTTCAGAAAATTCGCGTTCGTACGGGACAACGCGAACGGTAGACAATTTCATGGAATAATCTAAATTCGCTCGAAGCGTATTTTTCGTGGCCTGATCGAGTCAAGGTGTGACGCCCCTTATACACGGAATGGCGGAATAGGTTCCGCGGAGCGCATCTCCGACGACCTTACATTAAGTCATTTATTTGTTAGTTATGTAGATAAATGAGTAAAATAGAAATCTTTGATGAATCTCTAGGAAACATTAGACGTACCTATCTTATACCTTTGCCTATACCTTTAAATGAGCAATTCTTGTTATTTATTTATTTCTATTTTATATCTATTTCGGCGATCTCGGAAACGGCTCTAACGATTTCGATGAAATTTGCTATATACAGTGGAACCTGGATAATTGCAATCTCAAGGGACCGGCCAGTTTTTGTCAATTAACCAGGTTTTTCATTTAAGCAGGTCGTGTCAATTAACGAGGTTCAAAAAATAGTTGTGTCAATTATAGAGGTTTTCATTAATAGAGGTTGCGTTTTGACAAATTTCTTTTATGGAGGTGCAAATAACCATTTAAAGTAGATTTACACGCTTACGTTCTGGGTTTCTGGTCTATATATTGCTTCTGTCTATACTTGCAGTTTTACACTACATTAATTACCACTTTATTTTCTTATCATTTGGGTTTAAAAAAATCCCTTGAATTGTAGAAGAAAGTTTTATTAGAATGTAGAAAGCATACTTTGTTTTTTATTGATCAAAACTATTTACTACCCAATAACTAAATTAAATTCTGGATGGAGATATAAATAAAATGATCATTGCTATTAAAATATTGTTTCTGCTGTCTACAACTACATTATTTCAATTATAGAGGTAATAAGCAAGACTCGTTTCAATAATAGAGGTAAAAACAAGAGCAAAAATAGCGGATTTTTTTGCACAGTGTCAATTATAGAGGTCTTAAGTTGCGATGTGGTCAATTATAGAGGCAAAATTACGAAAAGCACTAAAATCTAAATTGCAATTATAGAGGTTCCAAAATTTCAATTATAGAGGCCTTTTGGTCTCAAGGGACCGGGACCGGACTTTTGGTTGCAATTATTGAGGTTTTCCATTTATGCAGGTTCCAATTAACCAGGTTTCACTGTATGAAGGTTTTCGGGGACAAAAAATCGATCTAGCTAGGTCTTATCTCTGGAAAAGGGCGCATTTTTAAGTATTATGGTTTCCGAGCAAAGCTCGGTCTCTCAGATATTAGTTTAGATAAGCGGTGGGTGTTGACTCGTGCGAAAATTATGCATATAAACTAAGTTTGTATATCTAACTTCAATAAATCTAACTTAAATAAAGAAGTTAATATTTTAATCTAGCTGTTTGCTTTAATCACGCGCCCGTGATTTGGGTGGAGCATGAGACCTACTGTTTTTACGCTTTTACCTATGGCTTTTAGGGGTGGAATGAACTCAAAACAAAATAAGGAATAGAGGAGTATTGTGTAAATAGCCACTAATGGAGAAATATCTGAATCAGCTCACACTAGACCAATTTTTGACTTGTAAATTCTATGAAGAAGGTAACTCACATTGAACGTGGTATTCTCTGTAAGACGCCCCGCGACTATAGCGCCGGCCCACTCACCCGTGACGACTATATTAAAGTCATAGTCGGCAGCAATAGTGTCCACGGAGTGTACTCTTCGGCAAGGGCCGTTGATGTCACAGCGCCCTTTGATATACTTCTCAAGGAGCACCATGAATAGCAATAATGTAACATTGGTAAGGACTTACATTGAACGTGGTATTCTCTGAAAGGCGCCCAGCGACTATAGCGCCGGCCGAGCCACCCCCGACGACTATGAAGTCATAGTCGGCAGCGACCGTGTCCACGGAGTGGACTCTTCGGCATGGGTCGTTGATGTCACAGCGCCCTTTGATATACTTCTCAAGGAGCACCATGAATAGCAATAATGTAACATTGGTAAGGACTTACATTGAACGTGGTATTCTCTGAAAGGCGCCCAGCGACTATAGCGCCGGCCGAGCCACCCCCGACGACTATGAAGTCATAGTCGGCAGCGACCGTGTCCACGGAGTGGACTCTTCGGCATGGGTCGTTGATGGCGCAGCGTCCTTTGATGTACTTCTCATGGAGCACCATGAACAGTAATAAGTATGTAACATTGGTAAGGACTCACATTGAAAGTGGCATTCTCTGAAAGGCGCCCAGCGACTATAGCGCCGGCCGAGCCACCCCCGACGCCTATGAAGTCATAGTCGGCAGCGACCGTGTCCACGGAGTGTACTCTTCGATAAGGGTCGTTGATGGCGCAGCGTCCTTTGATGTACTTCTCATAGAGCACCATGAACAGTAATAAGTATGTAACATTGGTAAGGACTCACATTGAACGTGGTATTCTCTGAAAGGCGCCCAGCGACTATAGCGCCGGCCGAGCCACCCCCGACGACTATGAAGTCATAGTCGGCAGCGACCGTGTCCACGGAGTGGACTCTTCGGCAAGGGTCGTTGATGGCGCAGCGTCCTTTGATGTACTTCTCTAAGAGCACCATAAACAGTATGGCGCTCCCGTAGAGCGGAGCATCAGCGAGGGCTGAAGGGGATTCGTCCAGAGGACATTGGCAGATCTGTGGGTTTAGAATAAAGAATAATAATAACATTTATCCTTAACATATAAAGGCAGAAACTAAATGTACAGTGAGCTGCGAAATTGCATGGAGAAATTATGAATGAATTCATTGATAAAGACACCATGCACTTTTACGGCTGATGGACATGGTACATCACAAGACCCAACTCAGCATAATGCCATGCCTTAAGCCGACCACTGACTAACAGTCCGCCGGACGATATCCGCCGGTCAGTTGTTCGGAACTGTCAAATTTTTGTTCTAACTGACAGGTCGATATCGTCCGGCGGCCTGTTAATAGTTATTTGTTTTACAAGGGGGAAAAGTTGTTGTTTAACCGCTCGTGCTAATATTGATACCCGAGCAAGCGAAAGATTCCAAAAATGAACCACGAGCGTAGGGAGTGCTTCGAAAAATGGAATCTTGAGCGTTGCGAGGGTTTCAAAGCACGAGGGTTAAACAAAATTTGCCCCCGAGTGAAACACAAAATTTTTCACCACACCAACCCGAAGCAAATATTAAATGAAAATATCAAACAAAATCGAACCAAATCAAATCCAAATGAATGTTATTAAATATTTATCATCCAAAATCATCATTTAAAAGTCAATTCTACCAGCAAACATAAGAAAACAACTCAAAATTTGCATTTGATTACTTTGCCTCACATGTGAATAAAATGCAACTTTGCTATCAGTTTTTGAAGTGCAAAGTAAGCCTTTCCGAGCTGGTGTGGTGAAAATATTATTTCGTAGGGCCCATTCGGTGGGTTCGTTTGTATTCTATTCATTTTAGTTTTAGCCTTGTAAACTTTGTGTGTGTTAAAATAGCCTTGTATCAAGATGACATTATCCTTAAGAATAATGAAGCCCAAGTCATGGAAACCGTAGCGTAGTGAAAATTGATGCGATTGATTAGCGTAGTGCACTTTTACGGCTGATGGTACATCACAAGACCCAACTCAGCATATTGCCTTATAGTATTTCGTAGGGCCCATTCGGTGGATTCGTTTACTGCGGATGAGGTTGATGTGGATAACCTTGTAGGTTATGACTAAATTTAATAGAGTCAACCATTGTTTTTATAAAAAAAGTAAAAATATAAATATTGATTGCTTTGGAGCCTGTCAAAATAGTCATTGTAGCCAGAATTACATTATCCTTAAAATAATGAAGCCTGAAGTCATGGAACCATTAGTGAAAATTGATGGTAAGACAGATATTTTTTTTTTGCCTCCACTTTTACCAGGGCGGCTTTATGGATCAAGGTTTCTAGGCTTTTATATTCTTAGGCAATATTGTTTAAAAATACTTTCAAAAAGACCAAGCAAACGAATATTTTCACTTACCTCGGGTGACAATAGCGACATTTTGACGACAGCGTATACGCCAACCGCGCCAACTGATAAGTAAAAAAAATCTTATAAAATAATTATAACGATGTATAACAGAAATGATAGGACATGCTTTTAAGAAGATTAGTCTTACTTTATTTGAACATGACATGGAGTAGGTATTTAAATGAAAATACCCATTGGACAAACTAACGATTTCTCATAAATATACCTAAGTAGGTACTTCGCAAAAAAGTTGACTTGTGGTTTAAAGCACTCCGATTTACAAATATGTATGCTAATGTATGGGTGCTAAGCTAATAGCTTTGCTGACTATGCACAATGTTTGGCGCGTCTTATGAAAGATTTAATTTAAACCTAATGAAATTCAGTTCGCCGCGCGCGCGCCCCGCGTATGAACGTGTTGTGTTTTGCCGAGATTAACGAGTGACTATTGCTAAGTGTATACTATTTATTTAAATATGGTTCAGTGTAAAAAGTGCAAGCTTTTCTTGTCCTTGGACAAAGGTGAAGTAATTAGGTGCAAGGGACCGTGTGAAGGAGTTTTTCACAAACGATGTGTAAATCAAAAGCAATTTCAAATGAGAAATGAGATCTGTGATGGATGCTTCAAAGCCGATGCCAGTCCGAAAGCACAATCGCCAAAGTTGAACATAACTGATGTGAGCAAGGCCAGCGCGGAGACAGTCTTGACGGAGGTGAACAACAAACTCGGGATACTCTATGATTTACAAAAGCAAATCCAAGAATTATCGGACTCTGTAGACTTCTACGCTGAGCAGTATCAGGGCCTGCAAGAGTTTAAGGCAAGTGCCGAAAAAAAGCTGACTGCACTGGAAAACAGAAATATAAACCTACAAAAAGTCAACGAAGCTCTGGAAGCGAGAGTGGCACAGCTCGAGCTGAAAGAAGTGGAGAAGAACGTCGAAGTGGTGGGTCTAGCAGAGAGCAAAGAAGAAAATACGATGAAGATAGCCGAAACAATTGCTAAAAAGCTAGATTTAAACCCCAAAGACATAGAAGTTGCAAAGAGGGTAGGTAGAGAAAAGCAAAATGAATCCAAGCCGCGCCCGATAATTGTATCACTGCGTACAAAGAGTGCCAGGAATGAATGGATTTCTAAGAAAAAAATGCGGTTGACTAATGAGGATATATTGGAGAACGGAGTAAACAATCGACTTTATATAAACGAATCTCTTCCTAAATATATGCGACAGCTGTTCTGGTACACAAAAACAACGTTAAAAGAAAAATATAAATATATATGGGTGCAAGACCTGCGAATCCTTGTAAAAAAAGACGATAATCTCAAAAAGATTACCCATATTCGATCGGAGGCGGACGTAAACAAACTCAGCTGTGATAACGCCGAGTGAACAATAAAGAACGCGCGGGACCACACTACGTGTTTTCCTTAATGTAATTAAAATTCAACGATCTCAATTTAGATGACAACATAGATTTTAAGCCTTTTACGCGAATAGATGATTGGGTCACTTATATTAAGAATACGTCTGAAAAACTACAAATAATATATTTAAATATAAGATCCTTAAGAAAGAACTTTTCTGAGATTTGTCTTCAAATTAAAGAGTGCGACTACAGTCAAGACATTATCATTTTAAGCGAGATAAATATTAAACAAGCGGAGTTGAGCTTTTACGAGATTCCTGGCTATGAAATGTACAGCTATACCAGAGAAACAAGGAGAGGAGGTGGTGTTCTGATGTATTTTAAAGCGGACCTCAACGTTGAACTTCAAGCAACACAGGTGTATTCTTCGGAAATGTTACATTGCTTAGTTACCATGGGAGCTAATAAAATACATGTTATCGCGCTGTACAGACCTCCCGATACGAACAAGCTATATTTTACAGAGGAATTAAAAAACCTTTTGAAACAAATACCTAGCAACCACAATGTTATATTAATAGGAGACACAAACATAAACTTGTTAGAATCGAATAGCAGTATTGATAACTACAGAAACACCTTGTGTGAATGCGGCCTGCAGAGTGGTATCAACGAGTGCACTAGGGAGGAGGTGGTGGCAGGTGTGCTATCAGCGTCGTGCATCGACCATGTGTGGGTGCGCACACGCATGCGCGCGCGCGTCGAGACACACATACTTAGGTGCAAATTATCAGATCACTACATGATAGGAGCGAACTTAAGTTTCAGTGAACGAAGTGAGTCCTCGGTTTCTAATTTGCGGTGTGTATTGGATAACAAATTAGTGAGGTCAGAGTTAGATAAAATAAACTGGAACGAGTTGTTGTCACTGGACTGTCCGCTGATGTTATATAATTTGATGTGTAGCACTTTTAAAAATATATACGATAAAAGTAAAAAAACTGTAAAGACTGTAAATAGGCGGGAAAATCAACCTTGGATCAACAGTTATCTAAGAATGATGATAGAACGTAGGGATGAGTTATTTAGAAAATGGAAAGCGGCCCCGAAAAATATGTTATTAAGGTTAGATTACACTAGACACCGGAACAGAACAAACAAGTTAATAAATTCAGCTAGAAATAAGTTTCGGAGAGAGGAAATATTTAACTGTAATGGGGATTGTAGAAAGATCTGGGCAGTCATAAACAAGTGGTTAGGTAATAAAAAAGATGATGTTGATACCGTTATAATGAAGTACTTGGGGAAGACGGATTCTGTACGAAATATATGTACGAACTTTGCCAAAACCTTCACAGAAGAAATTGACCGTGTTAAGCACCACTGTGACCACAATTTCTTAAACCGGTCAGCCTATGTAAGGCCAAGTAATGTATCTTTTAGGTTTCAGCTAGTTAATTCGCAGGAAATTGAAAAAATCATAGACCACTTAAACTGTCGGAAAGCTCCGGGGTTAGACGACATTAGAGTTTGTGACCTAAAATATGTGAAAAACAAAATAAGCCCAGTGCTAGCTAAATTTATAAACATGTGTGCCAAACAGGGTGTATACCCAGATTACTTAAAAAAGGCTATTATACGTCCGATTTTCAAACAAGGCAGTCACTGTGACTATTCTAATTATAGGCCTATCGCTATCCTATCCACAATAAATAAGATAACAGAAAAAGTAATAGTAGGCAGACTAAATACCTTCTTAGAAAATAATAACGTCTTATCAGACACACAACATGGATTTAGAAGGTCACACAGTACATCTACTGCTTTAGCGCAATTTGTGGACGATGTAAATGATAAATTGGATAAAAAAATGTATGTAGCTGTATTATATATTGACTTCAAAAAAGCTTTTGACACTTTGGACCACACATTGCTACTCAAAGCTATGCAAGAGTGCGGCATCTGTGGTCCAATTAGTCTGTGGTTTCAGAGCTACTTACATAACCGGTCGCTTCGCACGAAGATAATAGATGAAACGGGAGAAGAAGCCAATATAAAATACGGCGTACCGACTGGGTCAGTGTACGGCCCGGTCGGGTACATCATGCACGTGAACAGCATTAGCAACGTCGTGGAGCACTGCTCCACCTACATGTACGCGGACGACACGTGCCTGGTGTACGCCGACCGGGACGTCGCGCTCATGCGGGACAGGCTGCAGGCAGACTTTAACAACATTCTGAGGTGGGCACACGATAACGGTATTATACTGAATGTAGCAAAGACCAAGTGTATGTTGATAAAGTCTCCGTACCTCAAAATTCCCTGTGAACAATTCGGAATAGTAGGGCACACATATGAATGTTTGCACAATGACATGGTGTCGTGTAAGTGCAGTCGCCTTGAAATGGTCACTAACTATAAGTACTTGGGTTTAAATGTCGATTGTTGTTTTAACTGGAACCTCCATGTGGAGTCGGTGTGTAAAAAGTTAAGGTCTATATTATGCAAATTTATCAATTTAAAACCTATAGTAAATAAGGCGGTTCTATTTACACTGTACCACGCATTAGCAGATTCTGTGATAAGTTATGGATTAGTGGCATACGGTCGCACATTTAAAACTCAACTTGATAAGATCCTTAACTTACAACTTAGACTTGTTAAGATATTAGTAGATAAGAAAACTAAAGAAAAATGTAACAAGCACTATAACCAACTTTTTCAGAGCTGTAACATATTACCTGTTCACGAAAAACTTAAATATCTGTTAGCTGTCGAACAGTATATGTGTCCTAAATTTAAGATAGTAAAAATATACAACAGAAGTCTAAGAGAATCTACACGAAAACGATATGTCGAGCCACAAGCCTCCAATTATTACGGCCGAAGAACAAGGCAGTACCTAATACCGCGTATTTTTAATGTCATACCCCCCGAGCAAAATTTTTCAACAAAAACAATATTTAAGAAAAAAATTAGAAGTCTGTTATTAAATAGTTACGCTAATGCAAGTTAGTCATATTTAGTTTAGTAATTAGCATAGTATTAAGCATGAAGGTATAAACATTTAGGTATAATTGGGTGTATTTCATTCGCCAACAAACTGTTTCGCAGTTTGGCGAAGTTTTGTAATAGTTTTAAGTGTTTTTTGTTTATTAGCAATAAATTAAAAAAAAAAAAAAAAAAATGGTAATACCGCCTAAGAACCCTTATTAGGTCAAGAAATGAATGCTCAAAAAACGTTGTAGAGGGAAATGCTAGGAACACAATTTTTGACTCCGTAACTTTGTTTGGACTAATTAGGAGGTGAACATATCAAAAGTCCCCGGCTGTAGCCCCGCTGCTGGGGGGTAGAGGGGGGTAAGAAGGTCGAATTTTTCGGTTTTTCATTGATATCTTGGAAACTTTGCGTCTTAGCGACATGACTACTAAGACAAACCGAAAGCTGATAAAATTAGTTACAAGTTTTATCCTGTCAAGTTTTTCGATATCATGAATAGTTTTTGAGATACCCGCTCTTGAAAGTTTATTTAGGGATTTTAATTTTATCTTGATATCTACGTCAGTGAAGCTGTTAGGCCATGTTTGGTATCATTTTCGTATAAATCGGGGGTGCTGAATTCATTTATGGTATCACATTGACACCATTCCGAAGTATAATCAAAATTTAAAAATAAATATTTTTTTTAAATCCCTCTTCACGCTTAAACCGCTGAACCAATTTCGTTGAAATTTGGTATAGAAATAGTTTAAATCTCGACACACGACATAGGATAGTTTTTATAACCAAAAGCATCTTTTGAGGGTGTGAAAAGTGGAGTGGAAGTTTGTATGGGGAGTCAATAACCGCTGAACCGGTTTAGATGAAATTTAGCACGGAATACATCTGTGATTTAGATGAAAGTGATACCAAACATGACTTCAAACCTTACCTTGAGCAGTATTAACCTCAGGAATTCAGTTTCGTTGACGAAGTTGAATTCCTCCCATACTCCATTTCACAACTTTAAAGGATGATTATTGAGATAAAATGTATCTTATGTCCTGTCTTGAGACTCGAAATATCTGTATACCAAATTTCAATTAAATCGGTTGAGCGGTTTAAGCGTGAAGAGGAATTTTAAAAAAAAGGTATTTGTTTAAAGTTTATATGTTTTTTCTTAGGAATGGTGTCAATGTGATACCAAAACTGAATTCAGCACCCCCGATTTATACGAAAATGATACCAAACACGGTCTAGCAGCGTCACTAATGTAGATATCAAGATAAAATTGAAAGCCCTAAATAAACTTTCAAGAGCGGATATCTCAAAAACTATTCAAGATATCGAAAAACTTGACTGAATAAAACTTGTAACAAATTTTATCAGCTTTTGGTTTGTCTTAGTAGTCATGTCGCTAAGACGCAAAATTTCTAAGATATACGTGAAAAACCGAAAAATGAGACCTTCTTTCCCCCCTGTACCCCCCAGCACCGGGGCTACGGCCGGGGACTTTTGATATGTTCACCTCCTAACTAGTCCAAACAAAGTTACGTAGTCAAAAATTGTGTTCCTAGCATTTCCCTCTATAACTTCTTATTGCTTGGCCTATATATCTTTTCTCGTCGATTACGATTTATGTAACATAGACGTTAAAGGCGATATGATAGGGTCCAAAATACAATGCATTAATAAATCCGTCAATTACAAATTAAAGTTAACCGGTGTACAGTCGCCATCAGATATATTGGAGCGGCCATGGTGCTCACAAATATCTGAAGACACCTCTATTGTCAAGGTGCTAGCGTGCGTGATCAGATATATTTGAGCATCTCGGCCGCTCCGATATATCTGCTGGTAACTTTACAGTACGAGTAGTAAGTACCACAGAATAAATAGTAGTACTATAACTACTCTAACAAAACGCGAAACGCGTCTGTTACGATCTGCACAGATATGGCCGCTAGGTGGCGACGGCGCCACGCGCGGCTTATGGCAAACCCCAAAATTGGGGCCGAACGGATGCACTTTTAGCTACCTGTAGCAAAGCGACGAAATCGCGGAGTGAGACACGCCTGGTAGTATACGTAAAGTTTATTTTCGTCCTGTTGTAGTTTGACGTGGGGTATTGATATCTTAAAACAGTTTCATTAAAATGTAATTAATTGAAATGTAAGAACAGAATTTACTTACAATTATTTTTGCGCCGCGTTAGCCTGATAACGAGTTAGTTTGAGTAAGTCACGTTCAGGTTTTTAAGGATATCGACCTGAGGTCATTCCACCAACTGACTTTTGTTGTGTTGCACCAGAAAATTAGCGCTCACCGGCCAAAGAAACTTTGAACTCCATAATTAATATGATTTACAGTTTATTTGCATATGTTTGTATGGATATACAGTCGACTCTCGTTAATTCGAAACTCAGGGGACTTTCAAAATATTACGAATTATCGAGAGTTTGAAATATCAAATAGTTCGAAATTTTTGAGAGAAAAAATATGAAAGTTCGAATTATTGAGTAATAATCAATTAAGATTTATTAACTGCTAATTTTTTACAATATCAATAGGTTAGAGGTACGTCTTACATATTTACATGCACATACATAATGTGAATTAATGATTAGTCTTCGGGAAGAAGTCTCTAATATTAGTTTGCTTCAAAGCACATTGCTTAGACTGATCAGATCAGTAATACCTAGTGCCCGAAATGATTTTACAATAACAAATGCTCGTGCAACGATAAACTTGAACTTCTCAAAATGTAGGGTGCCTCTGCAATCTGATAACTTTGAATTGTAGAGTGTTTGACGCCTATGAGTTCGAATTAACGCGTCGTTTTGTTACGTAGCGATGATTATTTTGTTCGAATTACCAAGTGCTTAAAAATGTATTGAATTATTTCGAAATACAAAGAGATTTTCTAGGGAACTCGTGATAACTTCGAATTATAGAGAGGTTCGAATTATCGCGGGTTTGAATTAACGAGAGTCGACTGTACATACCTTTATACTGTGGCTAATGAGCGAATAATTAAAAGGATGATACATAGAATATTCTCAGCTCCCTGTTCTAATAATCCTAATGCTTCAGAACTCGGTGAGATCCATAAACGGACATGTATTTTTTACACTTTTCACATCCCGGTATTTATTGTTCATCACTCTTTGAATATTTTATCCGCACAGTATACAAGTTTGTTTGCATTCTTAATTTAAAATGTGTTGACGAATAATTAGATTAATACTTTTTTTTAAATGTTACCTATACACAGACTTTGACAAGCACTTCACTTGTAAAAATATACAGAAGTATTTTTACAGACATATACAGAATTATTTTTTAAATTTATTAAACCACTAAAATGTTTGATTTGATTATAGTTTAAACGTATGTCCGTATCTCAGGCGACACCCTGTGTAGGCACATGTCTATATTCTTTATTATTTTATTCTCTTTTGCGTAAGTTATTTTACAAGATTGATGCTCTAATTGTTTGAGTAAAAAATTAGTTAATTAATATATAATTCAACGCGTCAAAGACGTTTCGAGCGGGCGGAAGGCTTAAGTAAATTAAGCATTATCAGCATACAGTCTAAGCAATAGATTACATTTGAACATCCGGTAAATGTGCACGCGTTTTTATCCATAAGTGCTAATATTATAAATGCGAAAGTATGTCTGTCTGTGTCTTCATCACGCTTAAACCGCTGAACCGATTTAGTTGAAATTTGGCGTAGAGATGGTTTGAGTTCCGGGACTTTCCCCGCATTCAGGAATGACATCCGAAAAACTATTCTATGTCCTACTTAGGATAGTTTTTATGTCGAAAGTCATCCCTAAAGAGGGTGAAAAGGGGGGTGGAAATGAGAAAATTAATGACTGCCTGTTCACAATGATTGCCATTAGATTTTATCCAGGCGCTATACTTACTAATCTTACTATAGTATAGTAAATTGGCTTGACAGTAATAATTTAAATATTAATCTTAGTAAGACAAAAATTATACAATTCCAAACATATAAAAGTAAGCATATTCCGATGAATATTACCTACCAGGACTCCCATATAGAGGAAGTAAAGTCAACCGCATTTTTGGGATTGACCATAGATTGCTTTTGCAACTGGAAAGCTCATATTGACAGTTTACGAATTAAATTATATCGTTTTGTCTATGTCTTGCATCGTATTCGTAATGTAGTGTCAGAATCTACCAGTGTTGCCAACTTGGCATAATTGATGCCAGATCTGGCATATTTTCACTTGCTTTGGCACCAAAATTTTCCATTTAGCATCTGGCATATTTTTTAGCATAATTTAATCTAAGCCAAGTTTGCACCAAATTGGCAGCAACAATATGCGCCATCGCCTTATGTGGTTCATATTTTCATATGAATTTTGACTTTTGTGGACGGATGGACGTCGACGGACTATATAAAGTTGGTCAAGCAGATCTTGTCAGTAGAAAAAAGCGGCAAATTTGAAAAATGTGTGTGTTTTTAAGTATCTAATTTCAAGTTGACATTTTAGCATTTTTTTTAGCACATTTCAAAAAACTTTGGCATAATTTTGGCATAATCTAGACAAGTCTAGCATTTTTTCAAAATCCGAGTTGGCAACACTGGAATCTACAGCTATGACAGCCTATCATGGATATGTTGCGTCGCAATTAAGATATTGCATCATTATGTGGGGAAATTCGGTGGACTCAGATATAATTTTTAAGGCCCAAAAGAAATGCATTAGGGCAGCATGTGGAGCCGACTTCAGAGAGCCCTGTAGACCACTGTTTAAAAGCAAAAAAATATTGACATTACCCGCTCTGTACATACACGAAATTTGTATTTTTGTTAGGAAAAACCCGTCTTGCATTAGAACTATCACTATGACATCAAAACGAGGTGCTTAACCACTTGACCGTCCGACGATAGCATAGTATCCGAAAAAAATATGCTCAGGGTTGCCAACGCTCAGAAATGATAAACAAATACCTACTTAAACGGCGGAGTGAAATAAAAGGAAGCTAAAGCTTAAATTAGGTACATAAGTTAACCAAAGCATAAATGAGTAGGTACTTTCCGGTGTAAAGTTAAGGGGCTCCCCCACTGGATCTGAATCCCTTAGTTTTCTAATGTTTTTTGTAGCTTATCATATTAACAGCAACGGCTTTAAGCAATATAGTATCCCATATTTACTTTAAAGTTCTTTGTCTTCGAGATATTTGGCATCAAAGTTGAACAATTTTAGGCTATAAAATTGGTTTTCGGACCATAACTTTTGTGTTTATTAGTTTAAAATTAAAACCTTGGACACGATTTTCGAGACTTCAAAGACGGACCCAAATATGTAGATTTCGTACATGTAAGATCCTTCACTGCAAACTAGATACGAAAAAAGTGTTTTTTTAGACAATGTTTAAAAATTTCATAAAGGATTCATTTTTTTCAAAATCCGGTGGACAAAACCGGAGATAAAAGATTGAAGAATCGATAACCGTTTGTCTTATAATTTTATCTGTAGTACAAGAAAAGGAGATACGATTCAAAACTTGTCAAAAATCGATGAAAACTCGGGTAGCCCCTTAACTTACTGTCGTTAAAATATACTTTTACCAAAATAAATCAAAAATTTGCCGCCTATTTCAAATAGATAAATATACATTTGTCGTAATAAACACTAAATACATGTTTAATAAAAGAAATATAATTATTTATTGTAGGTACCTACGTAGCTTGTGTTGTAACTATCGTAAAAATTGACAATGCGGCGCGCGGCGACGTGCGTACGTGAGCGTGTGTGGCAACCAACTGGCTGCGGCTTGCTTTTATACCGTGAACGGGAACAGATTCGTAGGTATAAATCCGAGCTCGCGCGAAGAGTTCCACAGGCCTCACCTAAGAAGAATGTATATGGAATGGCAATACAAATATTTAATTGTTTTACTGATAGTTTTAAGGAACTGCCATTTCATTTATTTAAAAGAAAATTATATAGGTATACATTTAATTGAAAATTGCTATTATTCGATCGATGAGTTTTTGGAAAATTGTCATTTGTGAGCATGATAAAGTATTTATTGATTATGAAATTATTTATTTTATATTTATTAGACATGTTACCAAGTAAGACATTAATTGTCAATTTAATTTTAAATTATTATTTTTTTGACTTTGTATAAAATGGTGCCATATACCTATTTAGATTATAAGAATGCATGAATGTACATATAGCCAGAATATAGCTCTATGGGCAATGTATTGAATATTTGTACGCCATATTTTGGTAAAATAAGGAATGAGAATGAAAACTTTGTATACCACCCATTGTACCCTTATTTATGCAAATAAATATTTTGATTTGATTTGATTTGATATAGCTGCTGGAATTAATTTCACGCAGACGAAGTCGCGTGTAATAATTAGTGTTTAATAAAAGGAACTTATTATACGTATACCTAAATGTAAACGATCATGAGATAGGGGTTGTGATACAGTAAATGTGGGAATACGAAATATCTACATATCTAAATAAAATCGAATTAATTTTTAGGGTTCCGTACCCAAAGGGTAAAACGGGACCCTATTACTAAGACTTCGCTGTCCGTCCGTCCGTCCGTCCGTCCGTCACCAGGCTGTATCTCACGAACCGTGATAGCTAGACAGTTGAAATTTTCACAGATGATGTATTTCTGTTGCCGCTATAACAACAAATACTAAAAACAGAATAAAATAAAGATTTAAATGGGGCTCCCATACAACAAACGTGATTATTGACCAAAGTTAAGCAACGTCGAGTGGTCAGGACTTGGATGGGTGACCGTTTTTTTTTTGCTTTTTTATGTTTTTTTTTGCATTAAGGTACGGAACCCTTCGTGCGCGGGTCCGACTCGCACTTGCCCGGTTTTTTTTGCCGTTACTAAAAGTGGTCAGTCACTGGCGAATTACCCTAAAATTACGCTTTTTTTGAAATGAGGTTAAATATGACTGATAAATTGATAATGATAGCTATCTTGTGTTAACAATGGGTGGTCTTATCGCTAAATAGCGATCTCTTCTAGACAACCTTTACATATTTACAGACACATTACTAACACATTGGAGACATTTGTGAGTATCACATACACTAAGATGATCATAAATTTTTGTTTTACTGCCGTTATTTTATATGATATTAAGGGAAACTGTTGTACCTTGGACCTAGTTTTACCTCGGACAGTTGGCAATATTTCCACATTGCCACGGTTATTGAAAATATTGAAATATTTCAGTTATATTATTTGAAACGTTATTATTATTAAGTATAAAAAACAAGCTATCAACGAATCTTGAGAGCGGCCGGTAACTAGAAAATTTTTTAAATGTAAATTTATAGTGTTATGAAAAGTCAGTATTTCGAACTTTTCATCAATGATGACTATTTCATGTTTTGCTAATAGATAGTAAAACTTAATATAATAAGTTAAAGTTAAGTTGATTCGCTATTCGATGGTAGGATCATTCTCAGCCTAATCTCAATTGAAAGCGCTATTACCATGCTATTACGAAGCTTACTTGGCCAAAAAGTTATTTTAAATAAATAAATAGCCAATATATATATATATTTTTCTAAGGTAATTTTACTAAAAATATCTGTGATTTCATATATTAGTAATATTTATATGATTATATTATAAATTTACTAATTAAAATTATCATGTCCGAGGCCGAGGTATAACGGGAAATTACCAAGGTACATCAGGGGTGTTGTTCCTTGGACACTTTTCCCTTTTTTTTCGTCACCGTATCCCATCAAAATAAATAAACTAAACTTTAAATATTATATCGTATTATAAAAGTTTTTTAATGTAGGTACCTATCTCATAATATTAGGATAAAAAATAATAATTATTATACTAAGCACCGAGGACCGCAAGGCGGTATGGAAGGATATATTTTTGTAATGTTTTGTAAGTGTTTTTATATTTTACTTTTATACTCACATTGTAAAATCCTAACCTAAGACCCTAATTGAATAAAGGAAACATAATTATTTAATACTTAATAATTTTAATTAGTTTTATGTGCTTAATTTATTAATTTTAACTGTGTGATTTAATATAGAAATTTTAATTGTATTTTAACATTTATTGGTATTATTGTGATGTATGATTATTATTGTTTTTTTGTAATTTTATTTAAATTTATCATATATGTATCTTAGTTATCTGAAATAAACGTATTTTTTTTTTTAATTCTGCAGCATTCTTTTGATTAATCTAATTATAAAATAAATCTGATTAAGTAGCTAAACCTGAACCTTCGATCTGTACCTTAGGGTTAGGTTTTAAAATTAATTATTTCGAATTACAATATTTAAATTTTGTCGGAATGAATATACTATGAAGTGAACAAAATAAAAATAATCATAAAATAATTTGAGCCTACAAACGTCCGACTACTGGGCACAGGCCTCTTCTCATGCGCGAGAGGGCTTGGGCTATAGTCCCCACGCTAGCCCAATGCGGATTGGGGACTTCACAAACATCTTTGAATTTCTTCGCAGATGTTTGCAGGTTTCCTCACGATGTTTTCATTCACCGAAAAGCTAGTGGTATTTAAATATCAAAATAATATTTCGTACAGTCACCTGCATTAATATGTTACACAGCGAAGGCTGCAAAAATATCTGACACGATCTTATTTGTAGAGCCATAATTGTGTGTCACATATTTTTGCGGCCTTCGAAGAGTAACATATTATTGCAGGTGACTGTACATAAGTTCCGAAAAACTCATTGGTACGAGCCAGGATTTGAACCCGCGACCTCCGGATTGAAAGTCGGACGTCATCCACTCGGCTACCACTTATTAAAAATAAATAATATATTTGCACCTACTTTCAGAACCTGGAGATTTTGGCAAATTCAGCTTATTTATACATAATTTTCTCTGATTAAATTAAATCTAGAAGTTTTGATTAGATAGCGCTTTTACACTCACGTGAGGTAATAACATAAGCTAAGGTAATCTGCAATAATGTACAGTCAGCAGCAATAGTTGCTACGCGGGCGAGGTGTTCAAAATTATCTTGACGCGACTTTATTGTTGAGAAAATAAAAGCGCGTCAAGGTAATTTTGAACACCTCGCCCGCTTAGCAAGTTCTGCTGCTGATTGTACCTATACCTAAGATACAAACAGTAAATGTTTAGGTATTGTTATCAAATTTCCTTAGCGATAGGAAATACACATTTGTTCGGTATTAAGAGCCCATAAACGTGCACACTAGCGCCACTGCTAAATAATCGTGATTATTTAAATTTAACGACAGGTAAACTCGTATTTTAAATAAGTTTTTGGCAAAAATTTCATTTTTGGTACAAGCTTTTATCGCTGACTGTACTTTTCTTACGACAGACAACTAATACTCATCGAGACAATTCTAAAAACCCCTAACACAATTAGGTTGCGTAGTTTCATCACAGAGTTCCTATGGCCACCTCCTGTCTTCATCATCAGTTCGACAGTACCATATTATTGTATTGTCATCAGAACTACATACAGCTGCCAATTTTCATGACGCTACGATCCTTGGAAGATGGTTAAATTAGTTACGTACTGTGTATTTAAGTATATTGTGTATTTAAGTAGGTACCTTGAATACATCAAACTAGTTTTTATGTTGCTGGATTCATCAATCTATGCGTTTAAAGTTAAAACGGCCGTTTTTGTTTTGAGTTCCTAGATCGATGAATCCAGCAACATAAAAATTAGTTTGATGTATTCAAAAGGTACTTAAATACAAAATACAGTCGCTAAGTACTGTATTTTAAATATCCCCCCCCTTTTTTTAAATATCTTTCGTTAAATTTCAATAATCACCAGTGATTTTTAACAGCGTACTTTTTCCAGCATTCTTGGTGCAGCGGGGTGGTGTTAACGGAATTGGTATAAATAATTTCAACCCTAATGATTAATTAGCGTTCATTACGTTAATATTAACCTTATTTACCATTTCAGTTGAAATTATCTATACCGATTCTGTTAACACCACTCTGCTGCACCAAAAATTCTGGAAAATATACTATCACTGATAATCACGAATCACGATTATTCAGCAATGGCGCACGTTGATGGGTTCTTAAGAATTAATTGGAGGTATGATTACCATTGTATCAATGAAATTAGCGTAAGTTATAAATGAATAAATATGATCTTATCTTATCTCATTTATCTTGGGTTAGTAGCATTTCCCTCGCGCTAGTCGTCGACGTGATGTGATATGCGAGTTGTTTGTTTGTGAATGAACGTATACAGGGTGATTTTATATAGGACAATTAAGTTATACCGTCATTATCGTCAACTTTGCCCGGTTAAAAAAAAAACACGATTTTCGGGAAAAAAATATATCACATCATATGACTGTTTTTTGCTCAGCACGTCCATTGTAATCAAACGCATCAGTTTATTTGAAGATCATGCACCAATTTTCTCTGGGCTCTTAAGATACTAGGTACTCGTAGACAGACTTTAAATATAAATACACACTTAGTTAAGCTTAAAATAGTTGTAGGACCCCTATTTGTGTTGGAAATTCTATCGATTTTTCTAAAACTATTATCTTTTTGAATATTTTGAGTATAGATAAGTACTCGTTCCGCTCATTAATTGCACCTGCGTGCGCTTAGGTCACCGTCTCCAAACCCAGCGTCGATTTTCAACCTTTATAAAATATCTGTATGTAGATACATACATATATATATATAAATAATACATATAAACTTGGTCAAGCAAATCTTGTCAGTAGAAAAAGGCGCGTAATTCAAATTTTCTATGGGACGATAACCCATCGCGCCTACAATTTTTAAATTTCCCGCCTTTTTCTACTGACAAGATTTGCTTGACCATCTATATATATAAATGAAGTCGTACAGCTTGGCAAAACAGAGTAGAAATTAAAAAGTGGCAACACTGTAGTGTCGTCCCGTTTTCTTCAATAAATTGGTATGAAATGTGCACACTACAGTGTTGCCACTTTTTAATTTCTACTCTTTTTTGCCAAGCTGTAAGTAAGTACCTACTTTACTATTATGTATTTTATCTTCGAATAGGTACAACATTTTTCTCCCTAGAATTTACCGGTTTTTTTTTAAATGGTTAACATTTCTATTAAGTACGTAAAAACATTTGCGTTTCCATCGATCGAATATTGTAAGAGCATTAATAGGGAAAAAGATAGACGTTCTCTGAATCTAGATATTTAATTGTTATCCGAAGTATATTTTACTTATTTCCAAGCGATGATTCATGAATAGGTGTCATTGTTTTAACTCACCAGAGGGCGCTGCTAGATTTTTGTTGGAGTATTTTAAATTGAGATTTGTGTGGCTTCTGGTATTCATTACATCGGCGTATGATTTATTCGCAAAGATTTTTCCCTTCGTTGAGTAGAACGGCCCACTCCAGCACGTTGTAAATCCGGGTGTGGGGATTCTCGTTTGTCACTAAAATACACAAACTCAGTAAATAAAGTGTTCTATAATAATCTTTCAATCTGGAGGTCGCGGGTTCAAACCCCGGCTCGTACCAATGAGTTTTTCGGAACTTATGTACGAAATATCACTTGATATTTGCCAGTCGTTTTTAAACATCGTGAGGAAACCGGACTAATCCCAATAAGACCTAGTTTCCCCACTGGGTTCGCATCATGGCAGTCGCTTTCGTAAAAACTAGTGCCTATGTCAAATCATGGGATTAGTTGTCAAGCGGACCCCAGGCTCCCATGACCCGTGGCAAAATGCCGGGATAACGCGAGGAAGAAGAAAGTGTTACGTATCGTTACGTACGTATAACTGTTACGAAATTATGGAGATAATTTTTAATTAGCACGTGTCAAGACTTAATGTTATCTTATCGCTGTCAGCAACAGCCAGACGGTTTATAAAAACAAACAAAAATCAATTTAAAAGATTTTCTATGCAAATTTCAGAGATCCTTTTTTTAAAGGTATTTTGCGCGTGTCTTGCGATTTTCTATTAAGGCCCAGTAGGTTCGTGTTCTTCTCTTCACTCTCACTAAGCGAAAGCGTGAGCGAGATGCACATGAGTGCTCGAAACGGCTATCATGTTTTTGAATTTTATTTAGTAAATTGCATTTTAGACCTTTGTTCGTGATTTCTTTCTATCGGGCGAAAGTCAAAAACTCAGGATTCGTATCACTGAAGTCCCTAGCGACAGGCCTCAAGATTGCTAATTATTTTAAGGGGCCCACTGATTAACAGTCCGCCGGACGGTATCGGCCTGTCAGTTAGAACAAAATTTTGACAGTTCCGAACAACTGACAGGTCGGTACCGTCCGGCGGGCTGTTAATCAGTGGGCCCCTTTAGCAGCCGTAATGTGATCTAAAAAAGGCGCTACGACTTTTCAAAACTTCGTCTCTGAGCTTACTGTACAGTCAACTGAAAAATATGGGTTTTTAGTTTCAGTTTCAGTTTATTTATTCAAGAACAATTTACATCGTGTTTGAATATTCAATATACATATATACAATTATGATTAACCTAGTGAACAAAACAAAAACGCATGCAATACATACATGATTATTCAATAAATAAATTCTATTATGACATTAAACGTTTCAACAAACAACCACAGCAAATTCATAATAAAGTAAGAAAATAAATAAATAATAATCAATTAAGTATATAAGTTTATGTCAGCAACAATAAATAATAAGTGTTATATTAAAAATCACTAATGTCATAACAGCATTTTTCTAACAAATATACTTTTAACTTATCTCTAAAAGTTGCGGCGCATTTTAAAACTTTAAAATCTGTAGGCATCTTGTTAAACAATCTGACCGCTTGAACTCTGGCGCTGTGTTCTACAACCTCCAGTCTCGGAGCTAATTTTGGAGTCAAGTTCTTAGTCCTAGAGGCTTCCCGCAACACCATTTCGGATTCCGTTTTATAACGATTTCGATGCTTAATAACATCCGTTAAAAGAACTAGTGTGTAGAGGCTAGGTACAGTAAGTATTCTCAGACTCTTAAAGTGTTCTCTACAACTACAACTTCCCCATGGAGGAAGCCTAGTGATAGCACGTATAGCATCTTTTTGGGCCACGAAAGCGCGATTTATGTTGTATCTGTAGCTATTGCCCCAAAGTTTTATACTGTAGCGGAGTTTGGATTCTACAAGAGCAAGGTGTAGCCAACTTATGGAAAAATATGTCCCATAGTTCTTAATTCGCTGATATAAGAGCTATGGGACATATTTTTGAGATGATTTGTGCACCCATATTTTTACAGTACCTTAGGCCCACTTGCACCACCCCACTAACCCGGGCTTAAGCGGTTAAACCGTTAATCTAGTATCAAATTGTATGGGTAACCATGGCAATTCCAGGTTTAACCGGTTAACCCCGGGTTAGTGGAATGGTGTAAGTGGGCCTTAATGTTGTAAAATAGAAAATGTCGTCTGTGTGATATTCCTTATTCCCTAGAAATCCTAAAGATCTCAATAGATTTGTTCCTTCTCATCCTCATACGCTGTTTATACTGTTACATATATGCATAACTAGTGACCCGGGTTCGCACGGGTTACACAAAACCTTAACAAAAAATACTTACTTACACCTAAACCTTCCTTAAAAATCACTCTAACATGAAAATCCGTTCAGTACCTAGTATTTAAGTTTATCGCGAACATACATCAGAAACGAAATCGCAGAGCTGCTGGACCACCCCAGTACGGTTACCATCAGTTTGTCACTGACATAAACGCCGTCGAGAACGTAATTTACTTTCTATACATCTCGCTCGCACTCGCATATTAGTGCAAACGGGATGTATAGACAGTAAATTACGTTCTCGACGGCGTTTATGTCAGTGACAAACTGATGGTAACCGTACAGGAGTCAAGACACGTCTGTGATCGATGCGGCAAGAAGTGCAGATCGGCCATTGGTCTATACAGTCATCGCAGTCGATGTAGACTGTAGACTACCTCCTCAAAATACTTTCTTTAGTCGCTGCAACTGTCATCTGCAAAGATGCTGTGGCCAATGATGATTGACCACAAACAGACAGACGCGGGGACTTTGTTTTATAAGATGTACCTAGTGATAACGTTTTTGTTCTGAAAAATGTACCGAAATAAACCAAAGCTCATATATACCTTGTATTTTAACAAATTCCTTGGTTGGAACGTCGAGTATTTTCCACTTCGGTCGGCCGAGGACAAAATGAGATGTTGAAGGTATGCCTTTGTGATATTCCTAGAAATAAAAAAGTTTAGTCTAATTTCTTGTCTGCAAGCCTATTATGGATCGCTTTATCCACATTTATCCACGTGATAAAACAACTGTCACTTTTTAACTCTGCGGGATAGAAAGGGACGGACACCGTTTTATCACGCTGTCACGTAGACAAATACGACCATCATATCCGTACTGTGTATGATTCAACCAATTTAATCTTCTCCAATCTTGACCAATAGGGTATTTGACAATTTTTAGGGTTCCGTACCCAAAGGGTAAAACCCCTACCCTAACCCTATTACTAAGACTTCGCTGTCCGTCCGTCCGTCCGTCCGTCCGTCCGTCTGTCTGTCACCAGGCTGTATCTCACGAACCGTGATAGCTAGACAGTTGAAATTTTCACATATGATGTATTTCTGTTGCCGCTATAACAACAAATACTAAAAACATAATAAAATAAAGATTTAAATGGGGCTCCCATACAACAAACGTGATTTTTGACCAAAGTTAAGCAACGTCGGGAGTGGTCAGTACTTGGATGGGTAACCGTTTTTTTTGCTTTTTTTTGTTTTTTTTTGCATTATGGTACGGAACCCTTCGTGCGCGAGTCCGACTCGCACTTGCCCGGTTTTTACGAATGGTATCAGTCGATCAGGTTTGTTTTGAGGAGGAGGTTTGTTTGTCTGTATTGACATTGGTTACAGTTGTCGAGTTATATATTATTATCAGTTCAGTCCATCATTCCATTCGAGTTTTGACTGATCAGTACAGACTGACAACAGACTGATAAAATTACGACAATAGACATTGGTTACACGCTAATTCTGGCGTCAGTTCAGTCCATCATTCTGGTCAGAATGACGGGAGAATTATCGTGTAACACGCGGACTGATGGACTGATGATCTGGACTGATGAAAATTTAATTTTTTTGATAATATTCGTCAGTCCGTTTAGAATGACATCATCAGCCCATCAGTCCGCGTGTTACACGATAATTCTCCCGTCATTCTGACCAGAATGATGGACTGAACTGACGCCAGAATTAGCATGTAATCGATGTCTATGGGACTCATTGTCTTAAAGCAATACAAAAGTCAATAATGATGGTCAAAGCTTTTGCAGCGTTAAAAAGTGTAGAATAAATAAAAGATAATATATGAGACTCGTCTGTAGAACCACTTGGTCCTTATCTATTCAATTTTAAGGAAAGACCCACAAGCCAAGTACCTGGTCCCATATATTCCTCCTTATGATCTTGGGTTCCTGGCGGTCGGATCGCGCGGCCTTAGGGTTATAGTCTGGAGGGTGGTACAACATGTCATATGGGCATAACTGGACCTGCTTCGGCACCCATTTCGTGTTGAAATACGTTCCCTTTGATACCGGGATGATCATACCCGTGGCAGTACCGTCTACTTTAAACGATGGAACGGGGGGAGACATTGTTGGATTTGTTTAAAACTAGAATTTAAATAATAAATAAACAACTTGATTCAGATTTAAATATAGTTGATATATGGGAAGAAAATGTGATAAAATTTATTGAAAATATGAGATGCGACTTCTCGTAATGTGATAAATACTTTTAGGCATGTGGTGTTGATACTGTTGATAGGTAAAAAATTAGGTATATGGAGTTGACGGTAATTTATTTGGCAAACAGGAAAGAGATTAGATTTATACCATACGTGTAAGCATTACTGAAATCTAAATAATAGCCATTTCATAATTTTTAGACAAGATATTAAATTGATTAGATACACAATTGGTATACTGATTAGGTATATATATTTGTCATCCTTACTAATGACTAATGACAATCATGTTTTTTAAATTCCCTGTCATTTTCCAAGTTGTTACTAAGGAAGTATGATATACTATGCATTATTTACTATGGTACCTATTTAATAAATCAAACCTGGGTTATTATAATTTGAGTATATAAAAATAAGATTGGTTAGTTTGTTCTGTGTATATTTTAAATACCCTAGAAGTACGTAGAATCAATTAGGGAAGAATATAGTTATTTGCATGATAATCCTTGTATTTTTTCGAGTTTATTATTTTAATTGTACAATAAACTACATATAGTGTTTTTTATCAAATCTTAAACTTTATTTTTATTAATTAATTATTAAGAATTCATACTAGTAAGGGGTTTGGAACGATGCGTTCTGACGTTTTTCGGGGGTCTAATATATACTTACCGTTGTACATCGTTTGAACTTTTTATATATATCTGTTTCTTTTTGTTAATGATGTGAAAGGGACAGAGATAATGGAACCCAAGTAATTTTTTAAGAAGCAAAGTATCCTTGTTGTGTGCTGAAATAGTTATTTGTACAACAAGAGATCAAAGTTTGATATTTCTTCGAGTGCTTATTTTGAGTCCCGTGCAAGCTAGTCATGCTTGTTATGAAAAAAAAGCTGCACTTTAGGAGGAAAACAAGCCGCTTTGCACAATGATAGTGGAGGCCCATTTAAACATTTTTTTTCGAAGAACCCGTCATTTCGTCCTTTAGGAGCCGAGGTGGAGCGAGGCCCCTTAAAAACAGAAAAAAAATCTAAAAGTGTAACGGATCATCCGATTTCGCTAAATTTGGTGTCGATTGTAAGAAAATGACTTGCTTCATCGTAAAAAAAAATTAAAACAAATTATGTCAATAAAAGAATAATGTAAAAAAAAAATTAAACCTATTTTTTCCTTTCACACTTTATTTTTGCAAATAGTGTGTTCCATATAGGAAAAAGTCTACAAAAAAGCACTAAATGATAAAATTAAACATATTTATTATCGTATACTGACAACCACATCAAAATCGGCTAAGAAGTTTAAGAGATCCATGTTTCAGAACTTGGCCTAGTTTTGTTTTTTGATTTTATAGACCAACAAGCACGTAAATCATAGTAAATTTTAAGTATCTTGTGGGTATTTACTTTATCTATTTTAAAAATATGTGTATATATTCACAAAAAAACCGGCCAAGTGCGAGTCGGACGAAAGGTTCCGTACCATTACGCAAAAAACGGAAAAAAATTGCGTTTGTTGTATGGGAGCCCCACTTAAATATTTATTTTATTCTGTTTTTAGTATTTATTATTATAGCGGCAACAGAAATACATCATCTGTGAAAATTTCAACTGCCTAGCTATCACGGTTCATGAAATACAGCCTGGTGTTTACCAGTTCTGTTCGTTTGGACAGACAGACGTACAGACGGACACCGGAGTTTTAGTAATAGGTCCCGTTTTTACCCTTTGGCTACGGAATCCTGAAAAGGTCTATTCGCCGTCATTCGTACTTGGCTCACATGGTACGCTGCATGCAAGGTATGTTTGTGAAGTGCAGCCTGAGTTGAGGGAAGGTTAGTTACAAGTTTGTTCTTTACTGTAAAAAACCGTTCAGTGCTCTGCATGTGCGTCATACAATTTAATAAAATGGTTTCTAGGGGAACAAATAAGCTTATAAAGGCAGGTACTTCAGGATGCTACTGGACGCTGGACATCCGACAGGCGTGTTGGAGTATCAGGGCCTAAATATACTACTGCTTCCGTGAGCGCGAAAACACAGCCTCATTTGGGATGCGACGTGTGTAAGCACACTTGCCCTTGTGTGAGGGCACCTCAGGCCACAGGGCGCGTCGGAGCAGCCGCCGAAAACGCAGCAAAACTTAAACGAGCGAAATATTCAAATTTGGAGCCTGCCTACGAATTTGTACATACGAGTAGGTACCAGTAGCCGCAGAGACAAGCGGTTCTTAGTGTGCTGAGGCAAAAAACTATCAATAAGTTAGGATAATGATGCCTACGTGAAAAAAGGGGTGACCCCAGGGTCGGCGCATCTTTAGTCACACAGCGAAGCAACGCGAGCAGTGTTATAGGCAGGCAGAGTTCATCGGAACCATCTACCGCAAAAATACTACAAGTTCCCGGCCCTAATTCTGCATCCAAAAAGGAGTCAAACAGGATGATCGACCCACTATCTCCAAAGCTGTTTACCTCTTGCCTACAGGAAATCGTCCAGAAGCTGGTGGCTAAATGGTAAACAATGGGCATTGACGTCGGCGAAATAAGGTTGACTTGAATTGTATGACGCACATGCAGAGCACTGAACGGTTTTTTACAGTAAAAAACAAACTTGTAACTAACCTTCCCTCAACTCAAGCTGCACTTCACAAACATACCTTGCATGCAGCGTACCATGTGAGCCAAGTACGAATGACGGCGAATAGACCTTTTAAGGATTCCGTAGCCAAAGGGTAAAAACGGGACCTATTACTAAAACTCCGCTGTCTGTCTGTACGTCCGTCTGTCCAAACGAACAGAACTGGTAAACACCAGGCTATATTTCATGAACCGTGATAGCTAGGCAGTTGAAATTTTCACAGATGATGTATTTCTGTTGCCGCTATAATAATAAATACTAAAAACAGAATAAAATAAATATTTGAGTGGGGCTCCCATACAACAAACGCAATTTTTTTTCCGTTTTTTGCGTAATGGTACGGAATCTTTCGTCCGACTCGCACTTGGCCGGTTTTTTTGTGAATATATACACATATTTTTAAAATAGATAAAGTAAATACCCACAAGATACTTAAAATTTACTATGATTTACGTGCTTGTTGGTCTATAAAATCAATAAACAAAATTAGGCCAAGTTCTGAAACATGGATCTCTTAAACTGCTTAGCCGATTTTGATGTGGTTTTCAGTATACGACAATAAATATGTTTAATTTTATCATTTAGTGCTTTTTTGTAGACTTTTTCCTATATGGAACACACTATTTGCAAAAATAAAGTGTGAAAGGAAAAAATAGGTTTTAATTTTTTTGTACATTATTTTTGTATTGACATAATTTGTTTTAATTTTTTTTACGATGATGCAAGTCATTTTCTTACAATCGACACCAAATTTAGCGAAATCGGATGATCCGTGACACTTTTAGATTTTTTTTTCTGTTTTTAAGGGACCTCGCTCCACCTCGGCTCCTAAAGGACGAAATGACGGGTTCTTCGAAAAAAAATGTTTAAATGGGCCTCTACTATCATTGTGCAAAGCGGCTTGCTTTCCTCCCAAAGTGCAGCTTTCGGGCAAAAAAGCTTCATAACCAGTAAGACTAAGCGAAAGATTCTGTAATAGACAGGGAGTGTAGGGATATCGACCCGATATTTACTGTGGGGATCGGTCGATCTACGAAAGCCAAATTTTTTTCTAGTAGGTATGTAGTTTTTATGTTTTTAGGGTTCCGTACCCAAAGGGTAAAACGGGACCCTATTACTAAGACTTCGCTGTCCGTCCGTCCGTCCGTCTGTCCGTCTGTCTGTCACCAGGCTGTATCTCACGAACCGTGATAGCTAGACAGTTGAAATTTTCACACATGATGTATTTCTGTTGCCGCTATAACAACAAACACTAAAAACAGAATAAAATAAAGATTTAAGTGGGGCTCCCATACAGCAAACGTGATTTCTGACCAAAGTTAAGCAACGTCGGGCGTGGTCAGTACTTGGATGGGTGACCGTTTTCTTTTTGCATTTTTTTCCATTTTTTTTTTGCTTTATGGTACGGAACCCTTCGTGCGCGAGTCCGACTCGCACTTGCCCGGTTTTTTCTAATCAGAACACGATCAGGCAAATATCGATTCTCATACAAAAATATTAAGAATTTTCCGAAATTTTCCCATGTGGTCATTTTGCAATTCTGGAAACTTCGACGGCATATCATAAGTTTACTCAACAGAGGTAGGTACCTACGCGTGACGTCAGACGTGACCAAAGTCTGAACAGATGCTTCTACATTTCACTACATTGACATTAAGCAAACTGCAAAACAATAGATAGATTTATTGTGTCAATATGAATATATATATTTTTTTGTTTTATATTATAATATGAAACAAAAAAAAATGTTAATTACTGTTAAATAAAGTTTATATATCCACTATTCAAAATTTTCCCCATTGTTTAGCATTTCACAGGATATTTACATTTAACCAGCCTTTAAAACACGTAATGAATTCATAATTTACACGTGATTGCTGCCACCACACCACATGTGTATCACAGGTGCAGGACCTAATACCAACTCACTGCCAAGGACACATATTGGGCCAGCGTAGCAATAGTGTCCGACCGAAACATGTTTTTTTGCCGAAACCGAAACCGAAACCGAATGTTCGGCTTTGGTCCCAGTTTCGGCCGAAACCGAAACCGAACCTTTTGTAGACTTGTGAAAACCGTTGAAAATATGTCACAAAACCGCTTTTTAGAGGAGAGGCCAATTCGTAGAAATTACCTTATTTATAATTTTCATAGGACCGAAAAGGTTTATACCGGGTTGGACTAAAGCAAAGGGGGTGCAGCACTTAGAAAAAAAATCATCAGAGTGATGTTATTATGATACCTATTTTTCATGATGGTATCCTAGAGAATACGCTAAAATAAGCATCAGCAAGCACCATTTTTTATTTTAGAGTAAAGTTATTCCTACAAAACATGCTTATTTTAGCGTATTCTCTGCGATAACACAATAAAAAATAGGTGTTATAATGACATAACATTCATCGAAATTTTTACTGTTCTAGATTTTTCCCAACTTTCGGGTCAAATATCTTGGCCATTTTAGATTTTAGAGAAAAGTTTTTCCTGCAAAACATGCTTATTTTAGCGTTTTGATTGAATTTTTTTCGACTCCTAAATATTTTGCACTTTTGGTAAAAAAAAAATCTGTCTTTTTTGTGCACCCGGGTGATTCTTAAAAATTCTGTCCACAAAATTTTTTTTCATAAACATTTTTATTTTTCACATATTAGTACATATATCAAAAGTAGTGTACAGGCTGTTAAAGGGTCTAACCCTGAAGCTAGCTACGGACGTGGTATAAAATATAGCAAAAATGCGTTTCAAGTAATCTTGTAAACAGTACAAAAATAATTTTATTATAAACTTACGAAAACGCCTGATTCGCATATTTACTTGTAAGTTACTCTAGAGGTACAAACGAATGATTTACCTTACAAACTCACGGAAATGCAAAATTCATAAATTTTAACAGGCTAATTTATGTGATGTGGTAATAATGGCCACCATAATAAAGTAACGAATATGCCCGATTCGCAAATTTGCTATGGCTACTTTGTTGTTATATCTATTTGCCACCATAGTAGATTAACGAATGAGCAGTTTCGCAACTATGCTAAAGGTTATGAATATAGATAAATATTAAATGCTACCATAGTAAACTGACATATGTGCCAGATTCGCAAATTTGCTGTAGTCTACTTATGTGGTTGAGTAATAGTTGCCACCATAGTAAAATAACGAATGTGTAGATTCGCAATTATGCTATAGTTTATTAATATGAATGAGGAATAAATGCCACCATAGTAAACTACCGTATTTGCCAGATTCGCAAGTTTTCTATAGGCTAATCATACCGGTCAATAATAATTGCCACCATAGAAAGTTAACGAAAATGGCAGATTCGTTAGTTATTGACAGGTGTCGGCCAAGGAAAAATACCTTATCTACACTTCGCGAGTCTACCATGGGGTAAAAGAACTATTAAGTCAAATTGGTACAATGGTAACTCTGAAAGCTTAAAAGATAGAAGTCTGAAAATTGGTCACATTGTGCATTGTCATATTTGGTACAGAATTACATCAATAACTCAATTTTGACAAATTTACACTTATGTTAGTTTAGCATGGGGGCGACGATATATTAGAAAGGGACAGAATGATACAACCCTGAACCGCTGTCAAACTTCGGTTTTAGGAAGGAAGGTTTAGGAAGTTTCTTTTCAGTACGGTAGTACTATTAATTATTCTGTGCCTACGATTAGCCTACGCTGTTGCTACGCTGGCCCAATATGTGTACTTGGCAGTGAGTTGGTATTAGGTCCTGCACCTGTGATACACACGTGGTGTGGTGGCAGCAATCACGTGTAAATTATGAATTCATTACGTGTTTTAAAGGCTGGTTAAATGTAAATATCCTGTGAAATGCAAAACAATGGGGAAAACTTTGAATAGTACTTACGTAAACTTTATTTAACAGTAATTAACATTTTTTTTCTTTTATATTATAATATTTGATAAAATCCATATTGACATAATAAAATTATCTATTGTTTTGCAGTTTGCTTAATGTAAATGTGGTGCATCTGTTCAGAGTTTGGTCACATCACGTACCTACCTACCAATATTGAGTAAACTTATTCATGATATGCCGTCGCGTCGAAGTTTCCAGAATTGCAAAATGACAACATGGGAAAATTTCGGAAACTTCTTATATTTTTGTATGAGAATCGAAATTTGCCTGATCGTGTTCTGATTAGAAAAAACATAAAATCTACATACTATAAAAAATTTGGCTTTCGTAGATCGATCAATTCCCACAGTAAGCTTAATAAGGCTATAATATATTAATATGACTACATTTTTAGTTATTTCATGTTATCATCACCGAATTTTTTGCCGCAATTGGCCGCCCCCAAAAAAATTTTTTTTTCATAAACATTTTTATTTTTCACATATTAGTACATATATCAAAAGTACATACAAAAAGCAATTTTTTGATTCATATGGTCAAGCTTAATACCCTCAGGAAAGGTAAATAAAATGAGTACATAAACACGGTTGTGACAAAGTGTCCCTCAGTGGACATTTTGGTGACCAACTCGGCTATTTTGATTTATATAGTTATTTTAACATAGCCTTAGTCACTCCTGTGACTACGACTACAGCCTACCTACCTAATGACAGCTCAGACGTTGAAATCCGTCAAACTATAAAGGCTGTAGAGCGTGACAAAGAATTCGATACACAATATACACATCATACATACATACATACAAGCGAAAAACATTTACATTTATATTTGTGCACCAAATTTTAACTTAATTGGTCCAGTAGTTTCCCAGGAAATAGGCTGTGACAGACGGACAGACAGACAGACAGAAGCACGAGTTATCCTATAAGGGTTCCGTTTTTCCGTTTGAGGTACGGAACCCTAAAAATGAGCAATATTATGCTTTGGAGAACCCAGCGATTACTTTTTACACGATTGTCCAAAAAAAGAGTGCATTGTTTTCAGCGTTTATGTTTGTATGTATATATTTATTTAATTATTTATGTGAGTTTCTTTATTCCACCTTAACTTCTGATAGCCTTTACCGATTTAGACGTATGATAGTTGTATCATTCATTCATTAATTCATAGGCTATGTGACGTCATTATAAAAACAATATGGCGGACTTAATACGCCATATTACCAGGGGTGCGAAGCTCCTGACTTCGGCCAAACTCGGCTCCGCTCGGCTCAGCATTGCTCCGAGCAATTATTAGGGTTGGCACCACTTGACTTCCTTTTGCGTGCACGACCACAAATAAGATAATCACTTGAATTTTGACAACCCTAATTAGCCGAAAGGGATAGTGCCATGTATTAGAAAGGGATAGCATGATTCGACCCTGAACCGCTGTCAAACTTCGGTTTTGTAGGAAGCTTCCTTTCTGTACGGTAGTACTATTATTTATTCTGTGATATTACAAACTTTTAGAAAAAAATATCGTGCAAACCTATCGAGTAGGTAGGGTATCAAAATGAAGGGCTGTGAAAGCCGATTAATAATTGCGTGTTGACGATAATAATGCTTTAAAAATAATTCTAGCCTAGTCAGTAAGTGACAACAGTGAGCCTGGAAGGGCCTACGAAGCGGGGAGTCCCGGGATTGAGTCCTGGGAAGGGCTTTAAAAATTATCTGTGTGTATATGAAAAATATTACTTCTTGAATTATGGATGCACAACACTATACTCTAACCACGTTAACGAGCTAGTATAGCGTTCTCTCTTTTGCACTTTTGTATGCAGTGGCGGATTTGCCCTAGAGCTTTGGACCTAGAGCGGCAATTTTTTTGGGGGCGGCAAATTGCGGCAAAAAATTCCGGAACCGTTACAAGCAGATATTTGAAACTACCCCAATATATGTATTATTATATTTGCTATATTAAAATAAAGTTTAGTCAAAAAATAAGTGGTGTCCCCATACAAAAAACTTTTAATACGCTCTAAACAACCGGCCAACGGTGTGTCGTCGGCGGCGCGCGGTACCACATAATTATACAAAGAACAGAAGTAAAAACCATACAGCGGAAACACAAGAAAAAACATTAAATCTCAATACCTGCCTAGTTTTCTTTACAAAAAGTATTGATATCCCACCAAAAACATAAATGTAAAAAAGGAGAGCCAAGTTCAATACAAAAATTATGCTTGGCTGTGGGGCTCGCCGCAAAAAGAATGGAGATCTAAATGAGTGCCACTGCCAAGTTCTATGCAAAATCCAAATATGTATTTATAGGAACAAAATAACATTATAAACAAGTATTAAACTCTATTTCTTTGCTTTATTGGATACCTATAACAATTGCTGTTATTTAAAAAAATGTGAGATCTTAAAGTAGCTTAGATTTGGCTTGGCCAGGTTTTATCAGAATTACAATATATATAAAATGATTGATATAATGAAAACTGGCCAAGTCAAATCTAACCTACTTTAAGATCTCACATTTTTTTAAATAACAGCAATTGTTATAGGTATCCAATAAAGCAAAGAAATAGAGTTTAATACTTGTTTATAATGTTATTTTGTTCCTATAAATACATATTTGGATTTTGCATAGAACTTGGCAGTGGCACTCATTTAGATCTCCATTCTTTTTGCGGCGAGCCCCACAGCCAAGCATAATTTTTGTATTGAACTTGGCTCTCCTTTTTTACATTTATGTTTTTGGTGGGATTATCTTATCTGTGGCCGTGCACGCAAAAGGAAGTCAAGTGGAGCCATCCCTAATAATTTCTCGGAGCAATGCTGAGCCGAGCGGAGCCGAGTTTGACCGAAGTCAGGAGTTTCGCACCCCTATCGTAGGCAAAATGTAACGGTACTGTCCTGTTTGCCCGTCTGCTACTATGTATTTTCACAATCGTGTCTAAAGTTGTAAGTCGAAAAAGGGAGTGTGGGAGATTACTTCTTACTCTTCTTAGCGCCTACAATATTCAAATTGACCACCTTATTCCACTGACATTGCTGGCTTGACAGAATATAATTAAACTTGGTCAAGCAGATCTTGCCAGTAGAAAAAGGCGGCAAATTTGAATAATGTAGGCGCGAAGGGATATAGTCTCATAGAAGATTTGAATTTCGCCTTTTTCTACTAACAAGATTTGCTTGACCATCTTATATATCTATATCTTCTATTCAAATTTTGAATTTCGTGCCTTTTTCCTTTTTCTACAGTTTTCTCGTCAGCGTATGCAAATACTTCTTTTTCTTTTATTTTAATGGCGTTCTGGCCAAACAAATGCAAATAATATGGAGGATAGGTATAGGTAAGGAGAACAATCTATTGTGCCGGAAAAGTGTCCAGTAAAAAACCTTAAATAGGTGGCGCTACAATACTTCGCAAACAAATAATAGTTTTGAAAGATTCACGGTTAGTTTCGCTAGACTTATATCGACCGGGATAATATCCGGGGGAATATCGGGAGCTTGAAAATAATACAAAAGGTAATCACTGTTCATATCCCGGTCGATACCCAGCTGGACTCTTTAGAAAGAGTTCTCCCATAAGAGATTGTTCTCTACCTCTACCCTCCATTATTCCGATTTTTAGCGCGAGGCGTAGGTAAATGTCGTTTATTCTTCCGATGTGGTCCACAAGATGGCAGAACCTATTATGCACAAGGAAACGTACCGACTTTTGTACAGAAAATGATGGCCAAGACGTCTCCAGTTACTAAATGCTCTCAGTCTGCATCCCATTAATCAGTGGCGGATTTCCCCTAAGGCCAAGTAGGCCCGGGCCTAGGGCGGCAAGTTTTTTAGGGCGGCAAATTGTGACAAACAATTCGCTGATGATAACAAGAAATAACTCAAAATGTAGTCAATATGATGGGTGCTGAGAAAGGGGCTACAGGGCCTGGGGCAAAGACTGCAGATTCGCCACTGCCTTTAATAGAAATCGCGCACTCCGCGATTTCGTCGCTTTGCTGCAGGTAGCTAAAAGTACATCCGTTCCACCCCAAGTTTGGGGAAAGCCATAAGCCGCGCGTGGCGCTGTCTCCACATAGCGGCCATATCTGTGCTGATCGTAACAGACGCGTTTTGTTAGAGAGTGAGTCTTCTGTACCTAGTACTATTATTTATTCTGTGGTATTGTATATATCCTATTGCAAATTGCATTTTTTACACGACTGCCCAAAAGAAGTGTATTGTTTTCAGCGTTCTTGTTTGTACCATCGGCCATATTGATGTCAACTTAGTATAGTCACCAGCAATAGTAGATTGTTAACCAAGGGTGGAAAGGCACCCATTTCTGTCGAGGTAGTTTGGCGCTCGAACGCGGTGAGAGCGCCAATAGTCCGAGACAGAAATGGTGCCTTTCACCCGAGTTAAACACTCTACTTTTCATATCGAATGCGAGGAAACCAAACAAGACAAGGCAATTTCGCAAAATCAGTAATGGAAGTACCTAATAGATCTACGGCCATGATTTATTTTCCTTAGGACTTACTTGCAATCGGAGACTTTACAGGTGTGATTAATAATCCCTAGCGAAAATCATTTAGATTGCAATATTTACGAAAACACACATTTTTTAACAAACTGCAGTAATTTTTAAATGATTTGTTCATTATAGTATGAAAATCAGCGGGATTGCTTCTTACTTTTTAATTTTATACTTTTTCGTTCTAAAAGCCGCAACAGACTACCGGACCGCACCGCGACCTTGGTGCGCCGCACCACGTAATAACATAATAAAAGTATTTTAAATATTAAATAACAATTTAATTAATAATATAAGTAATTTTTTTCTTGTATTTTATTTTATTTTCATGAATATAGTGCTAAATATCTTTAAAAATCAATTTAATATCGTACAAACGTTTAACTATAGCTATATAAGATTCTGCCTTTGCCCATTTACGCAAGTGTAAGGTTTAAAAAAATATTTTTGGTGTATTCCTTTTGGTTCCCGCCTTATGAAATCGAGTAAATAGAATTCAACGAAATAAATCAAGAATAATTTGTTTTTAACAATTCACTTATATCATTTTTTATAAAAAAAGGATCAACGTGGGATTAATAAAATTAAACAATTACCAATTGTTCCAGGCGAAGAAATAAAGACACTATTTTTCCATTTTGTTTCCACCCAGTTGTTCGTGGGACGGGGACGCAGAGGAGTACACCACTTTTCTGCACTAGAGCATAAACGTATCACTTTCTGCGCACCTTTTAGAACAACAACGACCCACTTTCAGAGCATGAGATATGAAATAATATATTACACAACGAAGGCCGCAAAAATATCTGACACGATCTTATTTGTAGAGCCACAAGGGCGTGTCACATATTTTTGCGGCCTTCGAATAGTAACATATTATTGCAGGTGACTGTACATTCATAGATTCAACTTAAAATAAGTACTTAAAGTTCAAGTTAAAAACTATAATACCGAACTAATGTGTATTTTCTGTTGCTAATAGAAATTTGATAATAATATCAAAACTAATTCTATTAATAACTTGTATCTTAGGTATAGGATAGCAGATTAGCAACATGTAATAACCTCATGTTATTATTTAAAGCGCTATCTAATCAAAGCTTCTACATTTCTTTTAGTTAGAGAAAAAATATAACGCTACGTCTTACGTAGGCGAACAACGCGCGAACGCGGCGCGGCGCGGCGCGGCGAAATCAATCCTTTGATGCCCATAGAAGTGTCCTACGTAAGCGATCTCGTTGCGAACGCGGTGCGGCGCGATTTGCACGCGAATGTCAGGCGGCGCGGCGCGGCGCGGCGCGGCGGCGGCCGCTTTCGCCGCGCCGCGCCGCGCCGCGTTCGCGCGTTGTTCGCCTACGTAAGACGTAGCGTAAATAAGGAAACTGAATCTACGAAAATGTTAGTCATCTTAAGAGCACCCTCAAACGCAGTCTCTCCATGTTCTGAAGGTAGATGTAAATATATTATTTATTTTAAGAGCCCTTCAACGTGCACACTAGCGCCACAACTAAATAATCGTGTTTATTTAACGAAAGATATTGAAAAAAGGGGGCCGCTACGTACTGTATTGTGTAAGTATGTAAGTACTTTTTGAATACATCAGACTAGTTTTTTTGTTGCTGGATTCGTCATTCTATGCGTCCAAAGTTAAAACGGCCGTTTTTGTTTTGAGTTCCTAGATCGGCGAAACCAGCAACATAAAAACTAGTTTGATGTATTCAAAATACACAATACAGTACGTAGCGGCCCCCTTTTTTCAATATCTTTCGTTAAATTTAAATAATCACGATTATTTAGCTGTGGCGCTAGTGTGCACGAAGGGCTCTTAAACCGTTTGGCGGCCGAGTGGATAAGGCGTCCGACTTTCAATCCGCAGGTCGCGGGTTCAAATGCTGCCTCGTACCAATGAGTTCTTCAGAACTTATGTACGAAATATCATTTTGATATTTACCACTAGCTTTTCGGTGAAGGAAAACATCGTGAGGAAACATGCATACATCTGCGAAGAAATTCAAAGTTGTATGTTAAGTGCCTAATCCGCATTGGCCTAGCGTGGGGACTATAATTATAGCCCTAGCCGTCTCGCACATGAGAGGAGGCCTATGCCCAGCAGTGCGATGTATATAGGCTGAAATTATTTTATAATTTTTTTTTAATTTAATTTGATTAATGAATTGATTACCTACAACAACAAATTGATTACAAAATTAATGGAAAGAAGCGTACTAAAAATAAGAAGAAGACCAAAAGTAAAAAGCGAACAAATAAGACTAAAAATGAAAATTATAGATGCTTTATACTCGTATTATGCTCTAAAACGAAATGGCGCTGGGCAGGACATATACCACGATACACGGACAAAAGATGGACATTAGAGACAACTAGATGGGAAGAACCAACAGGAAAGAGTCCTAGGAAAAGGTGGAAAGACGATATAAAAGCGATAGGACAGGAATGAAGGAAGAATGCAATGGACAGAGAGGTCTAGCATAAGCTGGAGGAACCCAAGAAAGGGTTCCGATCACTGGTAACTTTTTAAGGGGCCCACTGATTAACGGTCCGCCGGACGGTATCGGCCTGTCAGTTGTTCGGAACTGTCAAAATTTTGTTCTAACTGACAGGCCGATACCGTCCGGCGGACTGTTAATCAGTGGGCCCCTTTTTAGGATGCACCCGGCCCAGACGTCCTAAAGAAATAAACACAGCTTGGCAAAAATTTTTTTGCCAAGCTGTATGATATATTCCCGCATTTAGAGTATCACAACCCCTATCTCATGTCATGAACATTTACATTTATACGTGTCAAATAAGTTCCTTTTACTAAGAGATATTTTTATTAAAGATATATATAAGTCCGTATAAATTAAATAAACTCTAAGAAAAAAACCTCCTTCCGAAAATCAAGAAAAATGTATGTTAGAAACGGTGGCGTCACCCCTTTAGCCTACGCTCGTGTAGATGACGACACCGTTTGACATTTAACAATTATAACACATTATCAAACTGCACAACGGGACTTAATCGCGTATTTAAGTTTTAAGATTTACCTCCGACGTTTCGAGGACGGCGTTGTCCCCGTGGTCTCGGAGAAGACTGGCTCAAGTTGACATCAACATCTTCTAGCCGCGCGAGTTTTTCGAACTACCCGCACTTGGTCTTGTTTATCAGTTTGAACGTTTTGCGCACTAGGGATGTCACTCTGTCGACACACAACACTAACGATATTCGATTTATCGACTGTCGATATTCGTTTCCGCTTACATTTACTAATGACTGGATTCCATGTGGATGAGATCTTAAAACCCTCGTCCCGATTAAAATTGCAATGTTTTTTGATTTCAATGGCTTCCCGCACTTTTCTACTGTAGAAATGGCGATCCGTGGAGAGGATTTTAGGGTTATGCAGCTCAATCCAGTGGTTTGGTCCTGACTCCAGCAAATGCTCAGCCACCGCAGACTTGTTGACCTGACGATTTTTGACAGCTGCGATATGTTCCTTAACTCTTTCTGCTATGGTGCGCTTAGTTTCTCCGATATAGGAACTACCACAACTGCAATCTATTTTATAAACGCCAGGTGACTGGAACGGAATAACGTCCTTCGGTGACCTTAGGCTCCCTGCTACTTTGGATAAAGGTGTGTACACCGTCTTTATAGAGTACTTTCCAAGTACTGTGCCAACTAAAAAAAAAAACGACGCCGACGGTCTATAAAGACGGTGTACACACCTTTATCCAAAGTAGCAGGGAGCCTAAGGTCACCGAAGGACGTTATTCCGTTCCAGTCACCTGGCGTTTATAAAATAGATTGCAGTTGTGGTAGTTCCTATATCGGAGAAACTAAGCGCACCATAGCAGAAAGAGTTAAGGAACATATCGCAGCTGTCAAAAATCGTCAGGTCAACAAGTCTGCGGTGGCTGAGCATTTGCTGGAGTCAGGACCAAACCACTGGATTGAGCTGCATAACCCTAAAATCCTCTCCACGGATCGCCATTTCTACAGTAGAAAAGTGCGGGAAGCCATTGAAATCAAAAAACATTGCAATTTTAATCGGGACGAGGGTTTTAAGATCTCATCCACATGGAATCCAGTCATTAGTAAATGTAAGCGGAAACGAATATCGACAGTCGATAAATCGAATATCGTTAGTGTTGTGTGTCGACAGAGTGACATCCCTAGTGCGCAAAACGTTCAAACTGATAAACAAGACCAAGTGCGGGTAGTTCGAAAAACTCGCGCGGCTAGAAGATGTTGATGTCAACTTGAGCCAGTCTTCTCCGAGACCACGGGGACAACGCCGTCCTCGAAACGTCGGAGGTAAATCTTAAAACTTAAATACGCGATTAAGTCCCGTTGTGCAGTTTGATAATGTTTAATAATCGTGAAAGTTTAAATCAGAATTATAACACATATCAGTGAAAGAACAAGGATCAAAGTCATATGGCGTTCTAAAAGTTTTAATCCTTTGTCGAAAGGTGGCAGTAAAACTGTGACTACAAAAATTACTTTGACAATACGCTTGCTATGCTAAATTTTCATTGCTTTTATTCACAGCTGGGCAAGTCCGTTAATCCGTTAATTAACGAAGTTAAGTTTTCGAGTAACGGATTAACTTTTAAGTTAACTTTAAAAACCTGTAACGGACTTGTTAACTTTCCTTAAGTTCGTTAATACCTAAGTACCTACTCACACCAAGTTCCGATCACGTTCCGACTAGTTTGCACGCCTGTTTTCGGCGGGAAAAGATATTCTTTCCCCACGTTCATGAAGGGGAACATGCACCTTATGGCAGATGCTAGCGAATGATATTTTTTTTGGCTATGATATTATTAATTAGTAATGATTACCATGTTAATTAGTAGATGAACTTTATTGATAGAAACAAAGAAATAAATTAACAAACATGATAAAACTTACAAAAACTATAGGTAAAAAATTAGTAGATTAGTATTTAATAAAAATCAAAATTTATGATTATTTCTACTAGTTTTATTTCCTATTGCGTATATATATTTACGGTTTCGAGTTAACGATTAACGATTAATTAACTACCGTTAAAACTTTTGAAAAGTAACGTTTTAACGTTTAACGAAGTTAACTTTTTATTTAACGGTGCCCAGCTCTACTTTTATTTGATATAAAAACGCGTCCACATTTACCGAGTATTCAGGTGTCATCTTTTCATTAGACTGTAAGTTAATAATGCTTAATTTACTTAAGCCTTCCGTCCGCTCAGAACGTCTTGTACGCGTTAAATTACACATTAACTAAGTAATTTCTAACTAAAACAATTAGAGCAACACTGTTTTGTAAAATAAATAACTTACGTAAAAGAGAACAAATTAATAAAAAATATAGACATGTGCCTACACAGCTTGTCGCCTGAGATACGAAAAAAATATTTCGGTTTTCAGTTTCAGTAAATAAATATCCCACCAAAAACATTCTGTAAAAAACTAGCCAAGTCTCGATGGAGCTGCTTGTTTATCTCTAAAAAGTAATGAAATCTAGACAAAGCCGTGCCAAGTCTAAGGTTCCTTACTGCGATTTCTTTATTATTATAGTTAATGTTGTGTGACTTGGCCGTTGAAGGGTACACAAGGGTACAAAACCAGGTGCTCCATGACACCATTGCACCAATCTGCCATTGCACCAAAAAGAAGTGTTTGTTTCAGGCTCAATACATAAGTATTATTGAAATACGCAGCTTTATCAAGCCTACAATTGACTGGTTATTGAATCAACGTTTTCCAAGTGGCAATTTTCCATCGTCAATGGGTAGCGGTTCTGGCGACAGATTGGTGCAATGGTGTCATGGAGCACCTGGTTTTGTACCCTTGTGTACCCTTCAACGGCCAAGTCACACAACATTAACTATAATAATAAAGAAATCGCAGTAAGGAACCTTAGACTTGGCACGGCTTTGTCTAGATTTCATTACTTTTTAGAGATAAACAAGCAGCTCCATCGAGACTTGGCTAGTTTTTTACAGAATGTTTTTGGTGGGATCTCATCTCTTTTTGTAGGCAGTCCTTCTTTTCGGGTACTCATACCCATACTATGTATACACATATCATAACTAAACATATCTTCATTCATACTCACATCGTACATCGTAGTGTACCTTTACTTTACCTACTATTTGTAGGAACTGCAACAGTAACTTTGTAATATCATATATTTATATGGGATTACAAACTTACTTATGCAGTTCTTAGATCTTTAAAACGTGACTGATATTGCAATATTTTTAGGTTTTCCCTTTATGTGGCCATTAAACCCTAACTCTGTACCAAATTTCAGCTCTCTGAGTTTATGGGAAGTACTAGTTCTATTCTGATGATCATGAGTGAGTTTCATAAATGCGAAACTTTGCTTTCGCTTAACTTCGGAACTAAATGACCTACAGACTTGAAATTTTGGATTTTAAGTATGTGATTATAGCTTACTGGATGACCAAAATTTCTACGTTCTGGTCTTATCCAGAGGTTCTCAAATAGGGGCCTGAAAATGCGGCGAAATGGTTCCAGTAAAGGATGGTACGGCAGTGTTTGCTTCGCGCTCGACTTGGCGGGGGCACTGCCGTGCCCCCCGATATAATGCTTAATTTACTTAAGCCTTCCGTCCGCTCAGAACGTCTTGTACGCGTTAAATTACACATTAACTAAGTAATTTCTAACTAAAACAATTAGAGCAACACTGTTTTGTAAAATAAATAACTTACGTAAAAGAGAACAAATTAATAAAAAATATAGACATGTGCCTACACAGCTTGTCGCCTGAGATACGAAAAAAATATTTCGGTTTTCAGTTTCAGTAAATAAATATATCTGTATATTTTCACTAGTGAAGTGCTTGTCAAAATCGGTGTATAATATTAAAAAAGAAGTGTTAATCTAATTATTCGTTAACACATTTTAAATTAAAAATGCAAATAAACATGGATATATGGTGTCTCATGAAATATTCAAGGAGTGTAGAACAATGAATATCGGGATGTGAATTAAGGGGCCCACTGATTAACATTCCGCCGGACGGTATCGGCCTGTCTGAAATTTGCTCTAACTGACAGGCCGATAGCGTCCGGCGGACTGTTAATCAGTGGGCCCCTTAAAGGTTACATGTCCGTTTATGGATTTCACCGATTTCTGAATCATTAGGATTATTAGAACAGGAAGCTGTGAATATTATATGTATCATCCTTTTGATTATTCGCTCCTCTTAGCCACAGTATAAAGGTATGTATATCCATACAAACATATTATGCAGATCAACTGTAAATCATATTAATATCAAAGACATAATGTAACTTCGTATAAGATGAATAATGTCTAAGAAAAAAACGTACCTAGGAAATAAAAAAAAAGTCATTCTCGCTTAGATGGCGCACACATCTTTAGCCTAATATTCTCGGCTAGATGGCGTGACGACACCGTTTCATATTTAACAATTTTAACACATATAGATATATCAGTGAATGAACATGGGTCAAAATGATATAAAAATAATAAAATCATTTATCCATATGTATTATTTTTTTTGATAATTTTATACGTGTTTATTTTGAGTTATAGTCGTGTGTCGATAGATGGCAGTAAATTTACAGTGACTACAACATTTACTATGACACGACCCCTCTATACTATCTATTATTTTTGTTAATATGGAGTTTCTAAGTTTCTTTGGCCGGTGAGCGCTAATTTTCTGGTGCAACACAACAAAAGTCAGTTGGTGGAATGACCTGAGGCCGATATCCTTAAAAACCTGAATTTGGCATTAAGTCCGCCTTTTGTACGATAAGTTTTCTTTTGTGCAATAAAGTTTAAATAACTTAATTAATAAATTGGCTCACTCAAACTAACTCGTTATCAGGCTAACGTGGCGCCAATATCATTGTAAGTAAATTCTGTTCTTGCATTTCAATTAGTTTATGATAATTAAACTGTTTATAAGATATCAATATCCCACGTAAAACTACAGCAACAGGACGAAAATAAACATTACGTGTACAGTTACCACCAGATATATCGGTGCGGCCGAGGTGCTCAAATATATTTGAACACGCACTTTAGCGCCTTAATAATAGAGGTGTTTTCAGATATTTGTGACCACCTTGGTCGCTCCGATATATATTATGTGATAGCGTCTGTACAACGGTACCTTTAATTTGTGATTGACGGATGGTATTTATAAATACATATTATTTTGGACCTTATCATATCACCGTTAACGTCTATGTTACATAAATCGTAATCGACGAAAAAAAAAAGGGTTCTTAGGCGGTATTACCACTTCATTAGGTTTAAATTAAATCTTTCATAAGACGCGCCAAACATTGTGTATAGTCAGCAAAGCTATTAGCTTAGCACCCATACATTAGCATACATATTTGTAAATAGGAGTGCTTAAGCCACAAGTCAACTTTTTTGAGAAGTAAATTTATGTGGAATCGTTATTTTGTCCAATGGGTATTTTCATTTAAATACCTACTCTTTGTCATGCGTTTCCAATAAAGTAAGGCTAAGCAATCTAAGCATCCTTTTTGTCATTCATCGTTGTAATTGTACTATGTAAGGATTTTTTTTTTATCTATTAGTTGGCGCGGTTGGCGTATACGCTGTCGTCAAAATGTCGTTATTGTCACCCGAGGTAAGTGAAAACATGCGTTTGCATGAAAATCTTTTTGAAAGTATTTATGGATTTTGTAATACCTGAGGTTCTGTATTAATACGATTAATTGAGGTTAGATGTCTTTCACGGCAGCAAAACTTCTGAGTCTTAACCTTTCGACTGCCGTAATATAAACTTAACTCCCAATTTCGAACTATTTATTACAAGCTTTTATTTCTGACCGTTGTCTGTCTGTAATCAAATCTTGCAAGTTAAATTTGATCCACTTTACGGTTTCCGATTGAGCTGAAATTTTGCATGCATGTTTAAATCGGATGACAATACATTATTATGGTACCATCGAGCTGATCTGATGATGGAGACAGGAGGTGGCCATAGAAACTTTTATCTCTTAGTTTATGTATATTTATATGTCAAGGATAAATGTTATTATTATTCTTTATTCTAAACCCATAGATCTGCCAATGCCCCCTAGAAGACTCCCCTTCAGCCCTAGTTGACGCTCCGCTCTACGGGGGCGCCATACTGTTCATGGTGCTCCTTGAGAAGTATATCAAAGGACGCTGCGCCATCAACGACCCTTGCCGAAGAGTACACTCCGTGGACACGGTCGCTGCCGACTATGACTTCATAGTCGTCGGGGGCGGCTCGGCCGGTGCTATAGTCGCTGGGCGCCTTTCAGAGAATACCACGTTCAATGTGAGTCCTTACCAATGTTACATTATAACACTTTAAACTCTCGCGTTTTGTACACATATTTAATTACACAAACGGGTCGGAATTAAAGGTAAAAACAATGAAATTATATCGCGGTAGACCCGTTTGTGTAATTAAATAAATGTTACATTATTACTATTCATGGTGCTCCTTAAGAAGTACATCAAAAAGGGCGTTGTGCCATCAACGACCCTTGCCGAAGAGTACACTCCGTGGACACGGTCGCTGCCGACTATGACTTCATAGTCGTCGGGGGCGGCTCGGCCGGTGCTATAGTCGCTGGGCGCCTTTCAGAGAATACCACGTTCAATGTGAGTCCTTACCAATGTTACCTACATTATTACTGTTCATGGTGCTCCATGAGAAGTACATCAAAGGGCGTTGTGCCATCAACGACCCTTGCCGAAGAGTTCACTCCGTGGACACTGTCGCTGCCGACTATGACTTTATAGTCGTCGGGGGTGGCTCGGCCGGTGCTATAGTCACGGGGCGTCTTACAGAGAATACCACGTTCAATATAAGTTACTGACCTAACCTAAAAACGGATTCACAGCAAAAAAAAAACGAATTGCATAGCTAAGCATAATTCTGCTGTGCAAGAAGCTTTTGATGGACGCCATTTTTTTATGATGTACGATTATTAATATATTTTTCTAAAATGCTCAGGTACTTCTTCTGGAGGCCGGTGATGAAGCGCCCGTCGCCACTCAAGTGCCTTCCTTCTACACCACATTCTGGGGCGACGTTCGCTATAACTGGGGGTTCCACACCGTTCCTGACAACTACTGTCTCAACCAAGATGGCCAAGGCTGCTCGTGGCCTATAGGCAAGGTTCTTGGTGAGTATGTTCACTACAAGAGTGGCACTCTTCCAATACAACTATAATTACCTTGCAAAATGAGTCACGAATGCAAAATACGAGTAAGATTATGTTAGATAGTATAGACCGAAACCAAACCTTCGGCAGAAATCTGATTTTATGCCGAAACCTATAGAAACCGTAACTTCGGTCGGACACTGTTTTTAACTATATTCGGTTGACAGGTGGCTCTAGTGTGCTAAACGGCATGATGTACCACCGCGGCCACGCGGCGGACTATGAGGACTGGGTGGAGGCGGGCGCCACGGGCTGGTCCTGGGAGGAGAACCTGCCATACTTCGACATGAACGAGGGCAACAAGCAGATCGGCTCGCTAGTGAGCGCGGAATACCACTCGGACATAGGGCCGATGCCCGTTCAACAGGTAAGGGTCTTACAATCTGTTGTGTTAAAGTGAAATAAAAGCACTAAAATTAGGACTAGACGACCGGGTGAAGACGGGAGCCACGGGCTGGTCCTGGGAGGAGAACCTGCCATACTTCGACATGAATGAGGGAACAAGCAGATCGGCTCACTAGTGAGCGGGGAATACCACTCGGACAAAGGGCCGATGCCCGTTCAACAGGTAAGGGTCTTACAATCTGTTGTGGTAAAGTGAAATAAAAGCACTAAAATTAGGACTAGACGACCCGGTGAAGACGGGAGCCACGGGCTGGTCCTGGGAGGAGAACCTGCCATACTTCGACATGAATGAGGGAACATGCGGATCGGCTCACTAGTGAGCGGGGAATACCACTCGGACAAAGGGCCGATGCCCGTTCAACAGGTAAGGGTCTTACAATCTGTTGTGGTAAAGTGAAATAAAAGCACTAAAATTAGGACTAGACGACCGGGTGAAGACGGGAGCCACGGGCTGGTCCTGGCAGGAGAACCTGCCATACTTCGACATGAATGAGGGAACAAGCAGATCGGCTCACTAGTGAGCGGGGAATACCACTCGGACAAAGGGCAGATGCCCGTTCAGCAGGTAAGGATATCATAAGATCTGTTGTGTTCTTCCTATTAATCTTAGCACTTTCTCATTAAATAAGGCGAGCCATTGTCCACTTTTGAAAGTAACTGGTAAAAACTGGATGACCAAAGCTAACTAAATGATGTATGGAATAATATGGAGGAGATTTTTATTCGTAGAGAATATAATCAATTTTAGTATAATCTCTACATAAATAATTTAGTGAAACTTCATGACGTAAATGAGATTCCATTTTAATAAAAAATGTATATTATGTATTAATATACATAATAAGTTATGAAATAAAGAATTTTGATTTTTGATTTCGACGTAAAAAATTGGATATCATGACATAAATTGAAAAAAAAAGATCCTACTTAATAATCTTAAGGAAATGTTTGCAGTTCAGACACCAGCCCCCGTTCACATACGAGCTGCTGTCGGCCATCAGCGAGGCTGGCCTGCCGGTTATCGCCGATATGAACGATCCCAACACTCCGGAAGGATTCGCCGTGGCGCAGACCTTTAATGAGTAAGCCATACAGTCAGAGCACCATGCTAACTCTTCACAAACTTGGCAGTGACAGTGTGGAATTGCCTGCATACTGGCTCCTGGCTTTTTCACTTCAAAGGGGCATAGTTAGCTTAGTTAGAGGGACTGTAGATATTAATTACGTACTGAAAGAGGCACCCATTAAGTACGATAAGCTGCGATGTGCAATGGTCATTAGTTCATAGTTCGAAATATAGCCGCAAATGTGATAACTGAAGTAAATGGCGTAGGTACTTATAAACGCTTGACAATGTTGTTACTGCATATCCATAATGTATACGCGTAGGAGTGAGGGCTGAGGTGACGAAACATAGAGGAGACTGGAAGAGAAAAACGTGCTGTGCCGACCCCACATAACCTGGGATAAGAGTAGGAAGAAGAAGTAGGAGTATACATGTAACTATAAAAAAAAATTGACCTATAACCTTATTTTTACTTTACTCAGGAACGGGCAGAGAGTGACCCCGGCACGCGCTTACTTGAAGCCTCAAGCGGAACGTCCGAACCTTAGTGTAAAGGTGAATGTCACCGTCACTAGAGTGCTGTTCGACGGCACGCAAGCTACCGGCGTGGAATATGTAGACAAGGACGGCGCGATACACACCGTGGGGGCGAACAAAGAGGTAAGCGCTATTAGTGGTAGCGTGAAGCTGAATGTCAGCAGAGTCACTAGAGTACTGTTCGACGGCAAGCAAGCTACCGGCGTGGAATATGTAGACAACACCCCTGCTTTGCACCCATGCTTGAATGCACTCATATTTTTACACTTGACTCTACCTTAGTCGAAAGCGCCATCTACTATTAGGTTATAGCCTTATCCATTAATTAAGCTATAATTACCATATCTTTCGTATATTTCAGGTCATCCTCAGCGCAGGCGCCCTAAACTCTCCTCACATCCTACTTCACTCCGGCATCGGTCCCCGCGAAACGTTGGAAAAGTTCAACATCCCAGTAATAGCTGACCTGCCCGTGGGCCAGAACCTGCGGAACCACTACGGCATGGCGCTGTTCTTTACGTTCACGAAGCTGAACAACACGAGGGTTTTGGACTGGAACGCGTTGACGGAGTATCTGCTGGAGTTGAACGGGCCCATGACGTCCACTGGGATTACACAGGTGAATATTTAGCGTACCTACTGATCTGACGTCGGAAAGTTTCCAATGTTGCAAAATTTCCACATTAATTTTGGAAAATCTCACGATTTTTAGTTCCGTTCCCAAAACGAGAGTTTTCACTTTTTTGAAACTTTCTGCAAAATTGCACATCTGTAATTTAGCCTGTTAATGTTGGCAACAGCAGGGGGCCAAAGTTATCTACTAATCTACTTTGGGATACTCAACAATGAATTCTTGGCCACTTTGTACTTTGCCACAGTCAATATGATGAGATCACTCCCTGCGATGAGGTACAAATTGGCTGACCTTACCTATGTATTTAACACTTGTATTGCATTGTCCAGTTGACGGGTCTGGCGTACTCCTCGCTCGCAGACCGCAGCCGCAATCAGCCAGACCTGCAGTTCTTCTTCGGCGGCTTCATCGCGGATAAGTCCATAAATGGAGTGATCAATGAACCCGTACCGGACTCTCCTCAAGGACGCAACATCACGTAAGTCAACTATGCCTTATTGGGATTAGTCCGGTTTCCTCACGATGTTTTCCTTCACCGAAAAGCGACTGACAAATATCAAAAATGATAAGTTCCGAAAAACTCATTGGTACGAGCCGGGGTTTGAACACGCGACCTCCAGATTGAAAGTCGCATGCTCTTACTGCTAGGCCACCAGCGCTTCCAAGTCAACTACGTAGATTTATTAACCTTAAGTCTCATAAGTAGGTAGATTTTCATCATCATCATTATCATTTCAGCCTATATACGTCCCACTGCTGAGCACAGGCCTCCTCCCATGCGCGAGAGGGCTTGGGCTATAGTCCCCACGCTAGCCCAATGCGGATTGGGGACTTCACATACACCTTTGAATTTCTTCGCAGATGTACATACATACATACATACATACGGTAGATTTTCAAATTAATTTATTTTTTCAAGCGTCAACGCAGCTCTACTGTTGCCCCACGCCATCGGAAACCTTACTCTAAACTCCTCTGATCCCCTGGACCCGCCGCTGTTCTACCCTGGCTACTTCGAGGACCCCAGAGACTTGGTCATGCTCAAGGATGGAGCCAGATACATTCAGAGAATTGTTAACACCACAGTAAGTTTAGTTATATCAGTTTGGTGCTTCGGGCCAGCTGGTTATCACCAATTTTCTTTTACTTCAAGTGCAGTTTATAATTTCAAATTAAAGTAGCTACCTGTAGTACGTACAGATCATTTTGCAGCAACCCGACGCAGCGACTGTTAATGACGAATTCTGAGTGTAACTATTACTAAAATCGTCGGTACAAATGTCATGGATTGAAAGGCGTCATGTGAAGGATTGAAAGCTCGTTGTTCTGAGTAGGAATCTATTAGTTTACTTCGTTAACTCCCAATTGAGGGGAACGATTTGTCTTGACATAGCAAATTTAATTCACCCTCAAGGCATATATTTTATTTCTTAAAAGCTGGAAATAAATCGTCTAATTTTATTATTCTATTTCATTTTGATATTTATTTACTTTCAAATACTGCTTGGCTTACAGTGGCGACCAAACGCCAGCTAATGGGAAAAATATCTCAATACCTACACACGAAAATATATTTGACAATATACAGTCTTATATCTGTAATTAATTTCTAAGTAAATAAGCTAGTAAGTAGCCAGCATTATGGGCACCCTTCCGCAGGGATCGGATCTGGGGGTCTATTTGTGTTAGTTGTCATTAAAAAATAAATCATTTATTTACATACAATATACAGGGCGTCCCACAGCTATGCCACATGGAGGGAAAGTACCCTGAATATTGTAGATGGAACATTTTACTGAAAGAAGACATTATTTTAATTTTAAAAACAATTTAAACTGCATTCATGATTTTTAAATAATTACATGGTTGAACCGGGAATCGAACCCGCTACACGAGAAAACAAAAACATCCTGTAGCTTTTTCATCCCGATCGAAAGGCTTCATCATAAGGATTATTTTTTGGTAAATAACATAGTGTCAGAAACTAAAGGAAGACCATGAATTTTAACATTTGATGTGAAATTTAGCGAAATAATCAAAAGAGAGCGGCTTTGTATTCAACAGAATGACACTCATTTTGAGCATTTGATAAATTAAATTGGTTAATTTGAATTAAAAATGTTAAAATTCATGGGTTTCTTTTTATTACCGACACTATGTTATTTAGCAAAAAATAATCCTTATGATGAAGCATTTCGATCGGTATGAAAAAGCTACAGGGTGTTTTTTTTTTCCGTGTAGCGGGTTCGATTCCCGGTTCAACCATGTAATTATTTAAAAATCTATGAATGCAGTTTAAATTGTTTTTTAAATTAAAATAATGTCTTCTTTCAGCAAAATGTTCTATCTACAATATTCAGGGTACTTACCCTCCATGTGGCATAGCTGTGGGACGCCCTGTATATACAGTGGTACAACTAAACGAAATTAATAACTAGCTTAAATCTAAAATAGGCCCCATCGTTGTCATTTAGTTTTTATTTAATTGTAATTTATTTTATAAGGCGAATTTTAATCTATCAATGTGTTGAAGTGTATTTGTTTTTGTATTTTGTAGTTTTATATTTTAAATAAATATCTTTATACAATGTTTATTTCTAAGCATTCATACACATGTCTCCGGAGGTATATTTATAAGGACGTATCCGTTTACCAAAGGTTTACATTTATAAGTACACATTCGTTCTTCACAGGTCCTTAGAGACAAGTTCGGCGTAGAGGTAGACAGCCGCTTTAACTCCCAGTGTACCTCAGAGACGTGGTCGGAAGAATGGCTGGAATGCATGGCGCGGGTGCAAACCGACCCGCAGAACCATCAGATTGGTACCGCAGCCATTGGTACCGTGGTCGATACGGAGCTCAGAGTCAACCAAGTCACAGGTAGACGATTGAAATTGGTTTTATCTAACTTAAATTATCAGGCAGAACAGATTTATACTATCAAACAAAAGTTACACCCAATTAGACAATGTCACTTTGAGATTTGTGATTTTTGGTTCAAAGCCTTATCGAGCAACGATGACAACCTTTAGGTACCGATTATCAGTAATAGTTCGTTTTTTTAGCATAAGGAAAATACGACGCGATCTTGAGGCGTTTCTTAATTGAAAAACGCTTTTTTTAAATCAGTAACTATTACTTATGAATGCAAAAGAATGTAAATAATCGTATATGATTCATGTTCATACTTGTTATATATTTGCAGTGACTTATTTTCAAAAGTGTTTTTCAATAAAGTGACAAGTCAAGATTGATTACCTTTTTTCTAATGCAAAGAAATAGGCCAAGCTAAGTTGGCAGCGATTTGCTGCTGTTAAATAACACTTGCATTGCATGGGCTACCAAAATTGCTGCCAACTTCGCTTGGTCTAACTCTAACAGTCTTTCCCTTCGCCTCAACTCTCGTGAACCTAATACATACCTGTAATTTACCTACATAAAATTCGGCCGTATAGGTACTAACAACTAATGAATCTTACTCAGGTCTACGAGTGATCGACGCGTCCGTGATGCCAACCCAAGTGAGCGGCAACCCACAAGGACCCGTCATGATGGTGGCCGAACGAGGGGCTGCCTTCATCAAGAAGAACTGGGAACAGAGCCAGTAGGGAGCTAAGCCTATAGTGACCCCGACACACCCTATCTTTCTGACGAAGGAACTGTTTAAGCCCATCGTCGATCATCTTCAGGCACTGAACCACAAAGTTAAATCAAAAGTGGAATTTGTATGAATAATGTTTGTAAACACCTAAATAAATTACGAATGATTTTTAAACAGAACTAAATTTAAACACAAAATAGTAGAAAATTATTATTAAATTACTTGTTATGTCATGTGATGATATTTATGTGTTGTAATGTTAAGTGTAAGTTTAATTTTTGTTCCTCTTTTTTATGTTATTTCTTTTTGTCACGAATAAACTATTTCTATTTTATTTCTGTTTCTAAAATCCCAGTTTACCCTGTAGTCGGGGTTAGGGGGGATAGGAATTAGGTGAGATGGTACAATTGATAGTTAGAATTGACACAATATTACAATAATTTGACTTCTCAAGAGAAGATACCAACCCTCCCCACCCCATTCATAGCCCAACTGCCCTTGTAATCCCTACTCACACCATTTTACGGTACCTAATATGTATGGTTATATGGTTATTATATTGGTGCAAAGTTTTCCAACAAGATTGACCAATCGTGTGAAAAACTATATACCCATCGAGTGAAGCGGTGGAGGCAGTCATCCGGTCCAGATACAACCTCGATGCTGTAGACAATCCTCAGATATGAGGGACCGGGTAGAGACAGATATTTGTAGTCGTAATTAGGCACTTGTCCCACCAAGAGCAAGTAAGCGATTAATTATCGGCGATTTTCTCGCCCAAGAAACGAACAAAAGCTTAGGATCCTGTGTTAGTAAAAGAGACACATATATTAATAGTTCATCGCTCGCTGTTCACACTGCCGGCGAGAACACTCGCTCTACTAGTTTGTCGCCGCGATAAGATACTCGTATAACTAGCTCAGCGGTACTCGCCGGGGATGCTCGCTTCGTAGTTAGAACTCAAGCTGCGAGACCAATCAGTCTGCGTGTTCGGCTACGTAATGCTGCACCGCCCGAGCGAGTGACGCGAGTAATAGCCCGTCGCACTCGAACACTCGCCTATAGCCGAGCGACAAAACTATTGGAGCTAACACTCTCTTCTCGCCGCTCGCCCACTCGTTTCTAGTTTATCGTTCTACTCGCTTATCGCTCATCGTCGGCGGTGGGACAAGTGCCCTACGCCCGGTATCATTCGAGTTCTTGGCTGCTGCCTCGTAACAAGAAACGAGTAGCGATGAGATAGGGATCTTTCAGGGGACAGTTTTTATAATAATTGTAATACTTATAGTGCAACGAGCGGGATACGCGAGATTTTGTAAACGAGATTATTAACTCCCGACAGCCGCAGGCTGGAGTGGAATTAGTGACAATTGCTACTAGAAAAGTGGTTAGGTTAGGTTAGAACTACAGTTCAATAGAAAAATATAATATTTAAAACTTTTGCGTATGTTTGACGATCTTTTTGTGAAATTCTTTAATATAAACTTAAGATAACACACAAATTCTTAGTTTAAATTTGATCTGTATACCTAATAATAATTGACGTTTATCTAAAGGACGGGCCTTACGGGGACTAAGAATGGTACAGTCAACAACAGAGCTATGAATACAGGCAAAGTGTCAAAAATATGTATACAGTACTATATTGCCTGTACATTAAGGTCGTGTATACATATTTTTGGCACTTTGCCTGTATTCATAGCTCTGTTGTTGACTGTACTAGAACATCGGTGTCACTCACGAATTCGAGCCAATCGTGCAGTCCGGAACTTAGTTGCGACCTATACTCTCTATGCTCTACTATGAGTTCCGTGAATGACAGTGAGAAGTGAAGATAGTGAGAAAGTTAAGGAAAATGTATGGAGTAATTGTACAGAGCCTCTACCGGTCACCTAAAGAACTAAAAATTTCAATTGGTACCATGAGTTATAGACGTTTTTACGCGAGTTTTCCATACTTACCTAACTTCACACCTAAAACGCTCTCTTTCTAATTATATAATGAAAACTGAGCCAGAATTATTCTGCATAAATACTTTACGCGAGTAAACGTGACAGATGTTATCGAAAAATACGTGCGTTTCCAACGTGACATTTCTGTCAACTTGTAAACACAACAAATACGCAGATTTTTCACGAGTATTAATGCAATTTTCAACGTAATATGTATAAATTTATAACAGTACGTGAACTTCAAGCAAAACTTTAAGGGGTAAATCAATTAATAGCTCGATAAAAGGCTGATTTAGTACAAAGGTAATGAGATATACTTGACATCATATTTTCCTGTTTCTACTGCTACATTTGCGAAGATCACATTGCTTACGAGCAGTTTTTGGTTTTAGGCAAGAACCAACATTTCCATGAAAATCCGGATGGCATCATGTATGCATGCGTATGCATGTATGCAATAAGAATTAAGGCTCATTACAAGGAGCGGTACGATATGCTGCTGCTTTTGTTGCTGGGTGCACACTGCACATAACACATATAAGAATACCGCAAGACCTATTATAATATGTACGCAAGAATTCCTACGTATTTTATTAAGTATTATCATCTTACATAAAATAAAACATACAAATGGTGTGTGAGTTTATTTATTTTTCTTTAATAAGTAAGTATTGTTTATTTTCCGATGTTCAAATTCGTGTGTTTGATACCTAGGTAATCGTTTTTCATGTCAATTTGGTAACAGGAAATATAAAACTTTCTTCAAAAACTTTTCGTGGTGGTTTAGAATCTGAAAATTTAAATAAGGTTTAAAACACATTTATTGCCTAAAACCCGCTGCGTGGGTTCATTTTGTATTGGAAATGGGGCGCCTGGCGCTGAAATATACTCGAGATCATTTACTATAAAATTAAGATCGCTATTAAGGTCAGGGTCTGTGCGGAAAGAGAAGAGTCGTAGGTATAATGTATGGGCTCCCCTACATTTCACAACTCTTCTCTTTCCGCACACTCTATTTGATAATGGTACTTATACCTCGTTTTTTTTAGCATTAAAAATTAGGTAAACAATCTTGATGTGTCTTTTAATTGAAAAACTCATTTTAAAAATAAGTTACGGCAAATATGTAACAATTATGAATCTAATACAATCATTTATATTCTTCTGCTTTCATAAATGATAGTTACTGATTTTTAATAAGCGTTTTTCAATTAAAAGACATGCCAAAATCGCTTACCTTCTTCGAAGTTCTTTCTAATGCTAAAAAAAACGAACTATAGCAGGAGACGGCCGTTGTTATGATGCGGACTGAAGCGGACCATAATATAATATATACCTATTTTAGTATTTTAAGATTTCTTCTCATGTGTGTACTATTTTCATCATAGATAATAAATATGTAGCCAAAAGTAGCCTGTATAATCGCGCCATATACTTTGCTTCCTATTTTTTAACACGCAAAGTTATAATTTTAACTCGTTAATTAATGATGTTTACGTAATTATCATATTTTGCAATTTTTTTCTTGAATACAATATATTTTATTTTATACATTGTTTACTAATATTGATGTGTTTATTATTTTCGTAACTATGGCAACGTCAAATCTTAAAAAAAATTAGAATGAAGGTTGAGTCAGTAACAAAGTGACAAAATTGGTCTTAGAGCATTTAATAACTGGAGTGGTCATTGAGTGCTTACTGTTAGGATTAGGGTTCCAAGCAGGAAAAAAAAGCTTGTTTTAACACCAAATAATGTTTCTTAATCTCAAGCAAGACTACATAGTAATGGCGTCTCATATAAGAAGAAAGAACAACTACATTTGTTTTATATTGACAACCGAATAAATCAAATATCATAGGGCCCGATTCGGATTTTGAAATAGATATCTATTAGATATCTTTTAGACATCACCATCAAGATACTCGCAGGATAACGATATGTTTAAGATCTAACCTGTCAAATTTGACATTGGCGTGATTCTGGAGATACTCTTGAACGACTTCCTCGGGATTTGACTTAGAGATCCAATTCACATCTAATAGATATCTTACGCTATCTAACGTAAAAGTGACATTGGTTGCCCGAATTGCGCTGCAAAAGATAACTATGTAGTTGATATCTAAACTATAACGTATCTAGAATGGATCTAGTACGTGTCGTCTCTTGTGAATATCTTGAAGTTCGAATACGGCAGATACCTAGTCTATATTCTTTATTTTTTTTGTTGACAATATTACTCACCCCTGTGCCGAAAAACTTGCACAATTGTGCAAACTTTTGAATGGACTGACATGGCTATTTGTACGTTACGTACAAATCATGTAGAAATAGCAATACATTTGACGTCCCCGCGTTTTGTAAAGAAAATGACAGCGATGACATCTCCTTTCTAAATGCTCTAAGTGGCGGGTAGAGGTAAAGGAATACAATCTCCATGTAATTAATTAATGAAAAAGTCTCCGTCAAAAACCTTAAGAGGGAAGTATACTATAGTAGTACCAATAAAAGTCTGCAGCGGATTTGATAGCCCACGCAGCTTAAGTGTTATTAATTTCATAGAAGTTTGACGTTTAAAATGACACTTGCACTGCGTGGGCTATCAAAATCGCTGCAGACTTTTTACGGTCTGACTATACGTCGTAATCGTCCATACAAAAAGAGAAAACGTTTTTCCACTTCTAAATACGAGAAACTTACATTCTCCATGATTTTTAGTATGGTATTGATACAATGAAAAACTAGGTTTATGGGTTTTCTTGTTGCGCTACTCTGGAGAGATTTAGAAAAATTATAATAGCTGACAGCGTGCCCAGTTTTTGCAAATATTCTCCCATAAAGGAGTTTTCTCATAAAGTCATAAAGGATTCTCCTTACCTCTACCCTCCATATTCACGGCTACTATCAGTATATGTAACATAACTTTCTGTGCATCTCACTTGCACTAATATGCGAGAGCGAGATGCATAGATAGTAAATTACGTAGACGTGAGAAAATGTGTCAATTTTCTTATTTAGTTCTTTAAGTGAGTCCTAGAGGCGCTGTATAAAACTCCGATATAACTCTTGCTCTGTTTTTTAGTATACTTAGAAAGGGACAGCATCCTTCGGAGTGGAGTGAAGTTAGGTACATAAGACCGTAAAGAAACGTAAAACGTGACACACGGCACGTTTATTCACTGAAAGTAAGTGAAAAATACTCTGCCAACTGATAGTAGAGGCACTGGTTGCGACCAATCGCGCGCGTCATGCGAACTCATGAACCAAGCGCGTTGTAGCGGTGCTGGCCGCGTAGCCAAGATGACGATCGCTTACGCTCCGTAGCGATCGAAACGCAACTGTCACTGTCGCACTAATATGGAAGTGTGATAGAGAGACATAATGGTTTTCGTTGTCGAAGCGATACCGATTGTAACCTTCGCTAGGCCGGCTGGTGTCACATCGCTGTACTGGCCCCAAACATGCCCCATTCTTATTGCCCGTAAGGTCAGTCCTTATAGTTCGTTTTTTTTAGCATTAGAAAGAACTTGCAAGAAGGTAAGCGATCTTGACATGTCTTTTAATTGAAAAACGCTTTTTAAAAATCAATAACTATTACTTATGAAAGCAGACGAAATTAAATGATCGTATTAGATTCATAATTGTTACATATTTGCCGTAACTTATTTTTAAAATGTGTTTTTCAATTAAAAGACACGTCAAGATTGTTTACCTAATTGCTAATGCTAAAAAAAAACGAAGTATAGATATACGTCAATGATAATAATCCAAATATCTGGAAGACCGAGCTTTGCTCGGAAAACGTATAAAATCTCAAAAATGCGCGTTTTCCTAGAGATAAGACCTAGCTAGATCGATTTATCGCCCCCGAAAACCCCCATATAGCAAATTTCATCGAAATCGTTAGAGCCGTTTCCAAGATCCTCCAAATATATATACATATAAATAAATACATAAATAAACTTTAAAGGTATTAGATAGATAAATATTACTATGGAATAATAAATTGCTCTGATAATGGCCTCAAGATACCTATAATATGTATGTGATAACAACTTTCCATTCATAATAAGTGCTAGTTGCTAGGCCTACATGATTAAAGTAGGTATATATTTCAACTGTAGAAAAATATAATATTTATAATTTTTGCGTTTTGGACACTCATTTATAGACGAAGCTAATAAAATAAATTCGCGATATACCCGTCTATAAATAAATGTGAGTTAATATGTAGAATATTACTCGTGAGGTCTCTTTATTATCTGTCTGTCTGTCTGTCTGTCTGTCCAGACAGACAGACAGATAATAAGGAGACGTCCGTCCGTCCGTCCGTCCGTCTGTCTGTATGTCTGTCTGTCTGTCTGTAGCGTTTAACGAAGATATTGAAGCTTCAATATCTTCGTTAAACATAAACATAATTGAAATGCTAATGGATAATGAATATATTATCCCACCAAAAACATTCTGTAAAAAACTAGCCAAGTCTCGATGGAGCTCTTTGTTTATCTCTAAAAAGTAATGAAATCTAGACAAATTCGTGCCAAGTCTAAGGTTCCTTACTGCGATTTCTTTATTATTATAGTTAATGTTGTGTGACTTGGCCGTTGAAGGGTACACAAGGGTACAAAACCAGGTGCTCCCTGACACCATTGCACCAATCTGTCGCCAGAACCGCTACCCATTGACGATGGAAAATTGCCACTTGGAAAACGTTGATTCAATAACCAGTCAATTGTAGGCTTGATAAAGCTGCGTATTTCAATAATACTTATGTATGGGCGAGCCTGAAACAAACACTTCTTTTTGGTGCAATGGCAGATTGGTGCAATGGTGTCATGGAGCACCTGGTTTTGTACCCTTTATAAAATATCATATATTTATATGGGATTACAAACTTACTTATGCAGTTCTTAGATCTTTAAAACGTGACTGATATTGCAATATTTTTAGGTTTTCCCTTTATGTGGCCATTAAACCCTAACTCTGTACCAAATTTCAGCTCTCTGAGTTTATGGGAAGTACTAGTTCTATTCTGATGATCATGAGTGAGTTTCATAAATGCGAAACTTTGCTTTCGCTTAACTTCGGAACTAAATGACCTACAGACTTGAAATTTTGGATTTTAAGTTTATGTGATTATAGCTTACTGGATGACCAAAATTTCTGCGTTCTGGTCTTATCCAGAGGTTCTCAAATAGGGGCCTGAAAATGCGGCGAAATGGTTCCAGTAAAGGATGGTACGGCAGTGTTTGCTTCGCGCTCGACTTGGCGGGGGCACTGCCGTGCCCCCCGATAATATAATAAAATAATTCAATTATTGCGGAACACCTATTTTAGTAGGTATTTATGTATTTTAATTAAATATCTGAACTTTCCCTTGTTTCCCTGCTGGGGCGTGACCATAAAATTGTGATCTGATAACCACAGTAAAGAATAAAAGCGTTTTTGTTCATTTTAGGTATCGTTAAACCTTTGAAGTAAAGTTAAAATTGCAAGAAATGTCGATAGTTTATCGATATGACTTTATCGACATGGCTACAGCAAGGTGGGCCACATTGTTAATCGTACACTAAACAAAAGTGGTCCCAGTGACAGCTCGCTTGGACGGAATCTCTGTATATTATTATATCTATGATCAAGAGCGTACCTTATGTCACGATGAAAGTCACAACTGTCACAAATGGCGTTAAAATTGTGTCAAAGTTTTATTTTAACATTTTTTTGTTAATTTAGTATCAATTTTTACTATGCTAATTGAAATATATAAAATTATGTAAAATGGATAATTACGACCTAGCTACTGGAGTTCTAGGTCCGTGATTTACATATATTAATATATGTGAATGTTTTTGTTTTGGCGTTTATTTTATATTTTTTAATTTTGTAGATTCTTGGGATTTGCTTTATCCTATATCGGATACATACAAAGACCGAAAGAAAAGAAGTGTAAGAGTTGGTAATTTAAATCTGATTTCATCCTCTGCGTCAATTTTGTTAAAGGAAACATCGTATGCTCCGGTAAGTTATATTATAATATCTGGGAGACCGAGCTTTGCTCGGATAACATATAAAAACTCAAAAATGCACGTTTTTCCAGAGATAAGACCTAGCTAGATCGATTTATTGCCCCCGAAAACCCCCATATAGCAAATTTCATCGAAATCATTAGAGCCGTTTCAGAGATAAAAGATAAAGATAAAAAATAGTTTATTCAAGTAGGCATATTACAATGCGCTTATGAACGTCAAATAAACCTTTACCGGCTCCAACCGTACACCTCTGCCTCGAGAAGATTTAAATCCCCCCTCAATTGGAGGAGGGTATCCCAATATGGGACCGGCAACAATCTCGGCGGGACACATCTTTTCAAAACATTATTACATCTTATAATTAACATGCATTACGAGTAATTAAGAAAAATACAATTTAAATTACTATAGAATTCATGCTTTATAGAATTTGATATAAAAAATAAACATATATGTACATGAAATCATACAAATACGTAGCTCTTTCAGAAAACAAATTCTTACAAAAGGAAAAGAAAATAAAATCAATAAAAGAAATGAGAATACATATTATATGAATCTGACTGATTGTTATGAGATGCTTTCATACAATTTGATGTGCTTTCTTACCTGAGCAGAGTCACCTTTAACTCTACCTACACATAATACAATGCTTTTAATTGCTGAAAGATACCTGAAAGGGTTGGATCTTAAAACGAGTCGCCTTATTTGAGGATAACTGACACTGTGAGGGGTTGTTTTGGGTTGTTTTTATTGGTTTAAAGCAATTTTAGCTGCCGCAGTTAAGTTTTTTTTTTGGTGATCATTAAGGGGCTATCCGAGGTTTTCATCGATTTTTGACAAGTTTGGAATCGTATCTTCTGTTTTTGCACTACAGATAGAATCATAAGACAAACGGTTATCGGTTCTTCAATCTTTTATCTCCAGTTTTGTCCACCCTATTTTGAAAAAAATGAATAGGTACCTATTTTTTAATGAATTTTTTAAACATTGTCTAAAAAAACAAATTTTTCGTATCTAGTTTGCAGTGAAGGATCTTATATGTGCGAAATCTATATATTAGGGTTCGTCTTTGAAGTCTCAAAAATCGTGTCCAAGGTTTTAATTTTAAACTAATGAACACAAAAGTTATGGCCAGGAAACCAGTTTTTTAGCTTAAAATTGTTCAACTTTTATGCCAAATATCTCGAAGACAATGAACTTTAAAGTAAATATGGGATACTATATTGCTTAAAGCCGTTGCTGTTAATATGATAAGCTACAAAAAACATTAGAAAACTAAGGGATTCAGATCGAAGGTCATTGGCGTGGGGGAGCCCCTTAAGACGGTCTATGTAGAACGCAAAATACCTAGTGTAATATTTTGCCTATATCCCTTATAGTCTACATGGCGAACGGCCTAGAACGCAAAATAACCACTTTTTTATATCACTAGGGTAGGTTAGGTTCGTTAGTTATCTTCAAATGGCCGAAGGCCAAACAGCACAGAATAGGAGCCCCGCGATAGCGGAGTTCCATCGACATCGCTAACATAAAGATAAAACGATGAAAATGATGTAGACTAAAAGTGATATCTAGGCAAAATATTACACTAGTCATTTTGCGTTCTAGACCGTCGCGAATAACCCAATCTTTGGCACTGTCATAACCTCAAATTATAACTATGAAATTATGAATAATTCAGAAACGAAGCATTTCCGCGGGGGGAACTTGGAGGGGGGGGGGATTTCCCCCTTACCCCCTCCCTCCCCCCTCCTTAGCGCCTTTCTATTAAGGCGACTTATTTTAAGATTTTTACCTTAGATATGTATGTATGTGGTATTAGATATGTGAAAGCACAGGCAGCTTAAAGCTGATACGCGCACATCCATGTCCATTGTCCACTTGTGTTTTGTAGTCCATGAAAGTGTTCATCGAGTTTGTTTTTAAAAGAGTTTATCGAGGGTACACTGGGGACCTACCGCGAACCACGTTCGACGTGTTGGCTCCTTGTCACACTTACGTTAAAATTAACAAGTGCGACCGAGAGGCAACATGCCGAACGTGGTTCGCGGTAGGCCCTCAGATCACTGACTCGGGCAAACGTTCCCCACGCGGTTAGATAGGAAGTGTCGTCTGGGGTTGCTACTACTCTGCGTCCGTGTTATGGCTCCTCTACACGATGGACCAACGCCAGCCACTCCAAGGGACGCATTTATGCGTTAGAGGGAGCAAGTGATATTGCTATCACATTCTACCACATGGCTGCGTCCCTTGGAGTGGCCGGCGCTGGCCCATAGTGTAGAGGAGTACATAATATATAGTGCGTAGTTTTGTAACTGAGCCCGAGCTAATCCTATTTATTGTCTATTGTTAAGTAAAACCGCTCGTGCCACGTACCACAACCACCTGCATAAAAACCTGCATAATTCGGTTACTGAGTGCCGGCGAGTCGAACACTACAGAACCAGTCTAAAATGTCTAAAATGTGTCATCGAGATGCGTAACAAGGGCGCGTTATCGGAGAGCGCACCTACACTGGTTTTTTGAGCGTTGGACTAGCCCGCGCTCAGGTGCCAAATAGAATGAGTATGACCTTTTTTTGCAGGTAAGTAGCACGTGCGGTTTTACTTAACAATAGACAATAACTAGGATTAGCCGCCGGGCTCTGTTACAAAACTACGCACTATACCTACCTGTAACTTGAACTTGAAACATGAGTAGATCACAGTTTTGCTCCCATGTGCAGCACCGTCTTTACCATAAGGGCACACGGGGCCCGTGCCCAGGCCCTCCATCCTCAGGGGGCCCCGAAGGACAGACAGTAACATTATATTTGATTACCTGTAAAAAATAGAAGATCATATAGTAAAATAATGATAGTTTAATTCACTTTCTTTACTTTCCAAAAGGGCCCCAAATTCTTATGTGCCCTAGCATAGTTAAAGACGGCCCTGCCCATGTGTAAAGGGGCCCACTGATTAACAGTCCGCCGGACGGTATCGGCCTGTCAGTTAGAACAAAATTTTGACAGTTCCGAACAACTGACAGGCCGATGCCGTCCGGCGGACTGTTAGGGCCCCCACATCTGGCGTCTTTCGAGCGTCGGCGTCTGTCGGCGTCGGTCCAGCGCTATGGAAAATGACGTCGCTGCGCAGTTGCGTCGACGCTGCGTCGACGTTGCGTCGACGTCGGCCATGGAATTGTAGACGCCGACGCTCGAAAGACGCCAGATGTGGGGGGGCCCTTAATCAGTGGACCCCTTAAGTAACTGACAATGAATTTAAAAGTGGAAAAAAATACTGTCTTGGGTGAGTCTTGAACTCACGGCCTCTGGATCGATACTCCAGCGCGCTGCCATCTGAGCAACCAAGACCTCATCCATAGCCAGCAAATCTTTCCACCATATTATGGGTCAAGGGGACCCTAGCGACATCTACCGTAAGGGTGTTACACTTAGCGCCACTTGCACCATCCCACTAACCCGGGATTTACCGGTTAAACCGTTAACTCAGTGTCAAATTGTACTGGTAACCCCGGGTTAGTGAATGGTGCAAGTGTGGCTTAAGGGGCCCACTGATTAACAGTCCGCCGGACGGTATCGGCCTGTCAGTTAGAACAAAGTTTTGACAGTTCCGAACAACTGACAGGCCGATACCGTCCGGCGGACTGTTAATCAGTGGGCCCCTTTAGAGGTATTTTTAGACGTTAAAAATAGCTTGATTGAAACAATATGTTTGTATAGCCATCATGATTAGATTACCTATCTATTTATAGGTACTTATTAATTACCTATAAACGGATAGGTAATCTATCCTAGACGTTCATATCATCAAAGGCGGTCGTCACATTGGACGCTGATTCACGCGCCGATTCGGTGTGCGAGCGGGACATCGCTATACCCGCATAGCGCTATCACGCTTATACACCGGAGCGACGTGCGAATTTGCAGCAGTACCTAATATGATAACCGCGTAATTCTTTCGGTGGGCACCTTAAATATTGTAAATACTTCTTTGTCAGGTGTTTAACAGCATATTAGCCGGCTATTACCCAGTGTGTGGTGGCTTTTACAAAAGTTATCCCTCAGAATATCATAGGCCCCGCATCCAAGTGACCGTATGTCCAAAATTTCCAATAACTGTCGCCAACGCGCACGAGAGACGAAAGCGATATAAAAAATCCGCTGACTACTCCGACCATTCCATTTCTGCAAAAAAGGTTTACATCTTTGTACCGGGAAAGAAAAAAGATAAAAACTCTGTCATTGAAACTACAAATGCTGGGGTCTATAAGGAAACAAACTATAACAATAATTCGGAATGCATAGTAAATAGTTATTTTAAAGATATGATTAAAACGAGGAAAAAGCGCTCGGAGACGACAAAGGAGACAGAAAATCCATTACAAACTATTCCAGAATGTAGCCCCGGTTGCGCTAATATGAACATGAATAAGACGAAAAATATATCACCGAATAGATCCGGTACCGCATCCCCTGTGAGGCCAAGTAACACAACTGGTACGAAAGCTGAAACCATAATCAAAAAAACAACGACTTTGTCTCAAAAACAAATATCAAAGTCGCCTGATAGAAAAAGTTTGAGGAATGATGAAGCGAAAACAAAGTCACCTATTCGCTCAAATCAACAAAAGACAAAGACAGATAAGATTCAAAAGAGTGAATCTGCAAAATCACCGGAAAGATTTAGTGCAAGCCGCAAGCGATCTATCGAATCAGTGATTGCTGAGGAAAAGTTAAAGTCACCAGACAGATACGGTATAAGTGGCGTGGATACCAGTAGCCCTGATCGGATAACGATTACAGGGCGCTTAGGACTCACGGAAGATGACCAATGCATCCTAAAATGTGATGCTACTCTTAATGACAAGCCGAGTGAGTAATAAACCTACTTAATTCAATTGCTAAAGTTATTTATGGATCAAATTCCATCTTTAAATAGGTTTTGATATTATTAATACGTATAAATCGTATACTATTTTTCTTTTAGTTCCGACGCAATTTCATGGTATAGATTGCGCACTGCTACCGCTATGTTATGAGGCTTGTAACGAAGAATTTAGGTACGAAGTTTGGACAATTCACGAGTTCAAGTTATTTTATAGGGCTCGAACAATTCATGCGGATGACGTCACTCTTAGTCACATTGTGTTACTTCGTGCGACATGTAACACGGAAGTTTAAATACAAACATCATCCTGTGTCACTTTTACATGATCCGCATGAATTGTTCGAGCCCACAACCTGTCGCGGGTAGAACCAATTTGATTGAAATCTTGAAATAATTTACCTAAGTGTTTACAATTAACCCTTAATCAAACGGAACACTTTTTATGAGATTTTTGAAAACTAAGATTGGTTTTTAGGTAATTTGGGTGCGTAGATTACGAAAAAATATATAAAAATAATTTTAGTGGGGGGGAAAGGGGGGTTTTGCGGTGGGAAATATTTTAAATAAAAAAGAAAACAAAAACAGGCACAGATTTCTTTGTGTAACAGGCAAACGGGCATATATTTTTATTTATGGAACCAATTAAAATTTAGGTGGAGAACAAACACTGGGAAATAATTTCCCACTTGATAAAACCTACCAATTTTTTTGTAAATCTTACGTTCAGGAACAATGGAAAATAATTACCCACTTACTAAAACCTTAAAATCTTGGCTAAATCATATCGTTATCACAATTCTTTTCAAGCAAAACACAGGGAAAATAAGTCTAGTCTATGATAGTATTCAGTATATGCACTTACAAGATTATTATTCGCACTTAACCTCAAAACACTAAAAAAATTGTCGTTTTTGGAAAAAAAATCACAACAACTGACATTGACTTTGACGTGTGACGTGAAAAGTGTTGCCATTTTTCAAATTCAAAATGTTACTAAGATTTAAAAAACTGTATGGTTGGTATCGCTGAGTGCTGCCTTTAAAAAGATAAAAAATATTTCGTAAATTAGAATGAAGTGGGAAATAATTTCCCGATATTTGATTAAGGGTTAAATATTCCAGGTCTCTCAGAAAGCAGCGTGACGCTAAAGTGCAAGCAAAAGAAAGTCCCATGGGAGCCCGCTTTCATACACCTGTAGCGACAGGGTAATTTAAAAAGTGGTTCATCCATATCCATATCCATTTTAATAATTTATATCCTATTTTACCAGTAATGCTTTTTCGTCCGTTATCCTCTAGCTGCCCAGACAGCAAAAGTTGCCAAGACAAATGCAGTTTTGATTTGTCAAAATAAAGATTAAAATTAGAATGGAACGGGAGACCTTTTTATAGGCGTCTGGGCGGCTAGAAGAAGGCATGTTTTTAAAATTAATCTATTTATAGGAAAGAATCTCAAGGGACGCAAGTCGATTTTCAATTGACATACTCAACAGCTATACGTCGATCGGAAGAATCCAGCCGTGATAAAATAATGCACAAATGCAATTGCGTAAACACCGTCGATAATGCTAGGGAAATATACGATAATAAAGAAGATGCCGGCGTTGCAGTCTGGAAACATCATAGCCCTCTTATTGTAAACTCAACAGCTATACGTCGATCGGAAGAATCCAGCCGTGGTAAAATAATGCACAAATGCAATTGCGTAAACACCGTCGATAATGCTAGGGAAATATACGATAATAAAGAAGATGCCGGCGTTGCAGTCAGGAAACATCATAGCCCTCTTATTGTAAACTCAACAGCTATACGTCGATCGGAAGAATCCAGCCGTGGTAAAATAATGCACAAATGCAATTGCGTAAACACCGTCGATAATGCTAGGGAAATATATGATAATAAAGAAGATGCCGGCGTTGCAGCCAGGAAACATCATAACCCTCTTATTGTAATATCTGTTTATCCTAAAACTGATGAATCAAGTGAGAATAGCAGCGATGCAAAACCAGCAAGCATTAAAGCAAAGGATCATAAAAAAGAAGTTAAAAAAATTGGACGCAGTCGATCTCCTTCACCCAGAAAAAACAGCAAAAAAATTGTTGAAAAGAAATCTGACAGTCGCGTTAATGCATCCACCTCTAAAAAAACTGTCCATGAAACAGCTAGAAAAGTAACCAGATCAAAACTTAATCAAACTCAAAGTCGAAGTCCTGTCCGAACAACAAGCTCCAAAACTAAGACCGAGAGCAAAACAATCAAAAGCAGGTCCCCTAAAGTTAAAAGAACTCCACCACAAAGTAGGCAATCAAATAGCCCTCCAAGTAAACAGAAAGATGAGAATGGTGCTGAACAGTTGAAAAGGGCTTTAATTGAAGATTTCACCAAGACTTATACTGAACATATAAATAATAGAAATACACATTTAGATATACCACTGCCAACTAAACACAACGTTTCTAATATTACCATTGATATAGAAGGCGATAGTGAATACTACAATGTTAAACTAGAGCAAGATAATAGGAAGCTGAATACAAAGCTGACTGTTCGGAAGCCATCTAAAGGACCTCGGACAGGTGATAATAACACTGTGTACATTATGGGAGAGACGGATACGACGTCGTTAGAAAACTTTTTATACATGCCAGAAAACGAGCATAGAAAGCGATCTTTCTCTCAAACATTAATGTATGATGGGGTAAATATTTTCATTAATATAAACTAATTGTTTTTTAGGGTTCCGTACCCAAAGGGTAAAACGGGACCCTATTACTAAGACTTCGCTGTCCGTCCGTCCGTCCGTCCGTCCGTCCGTCCGTCTGTCTGTCACCAGGCTGTATCTCACGAACCGTGATAGCTAGACAGTTGAAATTTTCACAGATGATGTATTTCTGTTGCCGCTATAACAACAAATACTAAAAACAGAATAAAATAAAGATTTAAATGGGGCTCCCATACAACAAACGTGATTTTTGACCAAAGTTAAGCAACGTCGGGAGTGGTCAGTACTTGGATGGGTGACAGTTTTCTATTTGCATTTTTTTCCGTTTTTTTTTCTTTATGGTACGGAACCCTTCGTGCGCGAGTCCGACTCGCACTTGCCCGGTTTTTTTTTGTTTACTGTATGAAGTGCCCGAGCGTAACAGATAATACTTTTAGAATGTTATAACTGTTTTAACCAGGCAATTATATATTTTTCACGCCACTGTTCGGAAATGTGGCAATAGATGGTCTAAAACCAAGCTGGAAAGTAGGCAATAGCTGTAGCACCTGAAGCACCACTACTACAATGTTTCATTGTTGTCATCATCTGTCATTGGTGACAGTTCGCTACAGCAATGAGTATCATTTAAAACATAAAAATCAATACAAGGTCTTTTTTTGCGCAACTTTTTCCTTCAAAAATAAAATTAGGTTATTTATAGCACCAATTTCTTGTTTAAAAAGAAAAAGAAATATCAAAACCATTCACTTCATTTTTTTTTAACAATTATCCATTCAGTTCACGCTTAAGGCGTTTTTTACTTTTGTAGCTGTTTGTGGTTTTATTAGCAAAAACGCTTCTAATTTTAGAGTCGGTTTGAAGCAAATAACAGAAAAACGCCCCTTAAAAGTGGTAAAAAAAGTAAAAAAAGGCGGGATCTGAAAATACCTACTGAATTGGATAGTGTAAATTAGGTTTGACTAAAAAATATAAGAAACGCGTATCTACGCTCGCTATAAAAATGAGTTCTTCTAGTGAAGAAAATTATATTCTTACGCCTACCGAAATTCAAGAGACAGTACAGGCAGTGGCTAGTAATTTGCTACCAGAGAAATCGGGGGCTAGTAACGTACTTATAGTTATGCAAATGTTTTCTTATTTCCTCGCAGTAGTCGTGAAAAACACTATGTAATCCCTCGGCCGGAAACGCTAAAGATGGACTCGTATTATTCGAGGGCCTCCACTAACGTGTCGGCCCTCGAACTCACTCGTCCATCTTTTAGCGATTTTCCGTCCTCTCCTACAATGTACTATTCCAAAATTAAGGGGCTACCGTCAGAATCAAAATCCGAATATTGTATATTTGCCTCTTCATCGCTATTGTACATTTGGCTTATCTTATTTGCATCTGGGGGCCCGCTGTAATACAAGCGAAAGTCTCTAACAAAAGCTGTCAAAAAGTGACATCCGCTAGTATTACAATTACAAGTTACAAGCTTTTGAGAAACGGGCCCCTGGTACACAAAAATAAACAAAAATATATCAGGAATTGAAATGAAAATGGTCAGGTTTTAGAGATTTTGTTGAATCATTGATTGTTCAAAGTAGGTACCTAAGTACCTACTTACTAATTATTCGAAGAATCCTCATTGTTATCAGTTTGCTATTTCGTTTTTTGCGGGCGCTTTATTTTTATTTATTTAAATCATAATAATGAGATTTATACATACAAGTAGTTTACACTAGTGTTTTCTTCTAAAAGGTTGCATGGTTGTGTTTCCACAGACAGGTCTGACGATGGACGGTGAAGACGACGAAGGCAATACACTAAATGTAAAGGACAGTATCGAAGTATCTCACAGGTTGGTAATTAGAATGTTTTCAGAAAATCTGGTGTCCGTTACACACATTTAGGTAGTAGTGTCAGCCACCCTTTGTTGACATAATTATTGAAAGTCATAATGTGATTCGGTTAAATTGTGTTCTAATGTATGTGGAAGACAAACTAATTATAGCCAGCCTTTTATGAATGTAGTATGATACCTTAGGGTATGGTGCTTTACGCACACTAGCGTCCCTTCCCCTCCCCCTGACGCAACCCCCCCTTTTTACATGAAATATGTCCCGGTTCACAGTTTCTTACATTTTTTGAGGAAAGTATACATTTTAGGAAAAAAGTGTCAATGAAAGAAATAATCCTTAATAAATTCTTAATAAAAAAGGTCATATTCATTTCTTTTATATGATGCACCAAAGGCATGTATTAGCTTGTTAAAATTCGAAATAATATAGTTTTTACTTAAGGTTCGAAACTCATTTATTAGACACGATGTATCATGAGGAAACCGAATTATTTTAACAGCGTATTCCTGATCATATTTAGAGACAAAAATGTCTTATAAACTTTTTTGAAATTCGGCTAGTTTCAGAGTTAATACCAATTAAAAAATAAAGCAAGTTGTTATTGTTACATAGTGCAAAACGCCTTTTTGATACGGCAGTTGGTCTCCATTTGCGTAGTTCCGTTTCCTTGCCGGCTGTGCCTATTTTAGTTAATTTTCTTGAAAAAATTACATAGTGTCGCTGAACGTCCTTTCAGGCGTGAAACCAAAGCCAGCAACGATGTTGCCTACGAAGTTGATACGAAAAATTTAGGTAATATGATTTTCATTTTTTATATTGCTTACTTCAAAGAAATCTGAGGCACTGTTTGAGTTAAGAGCCCTTCAACGTGCACACTAGCGCCACTGCTAAATAATCGTGATTATTTAAATTCAAAGACAGGTATATAAAAATGGGGGCCGCTACGGACTGTATTGTGTATTTAAGTACCTTTTGAATACATCAAACTAGTTTTTATGTCGCTGGATTTGTCAATCTATGCGTCCAAAGTAAAAACGGCCGTTTTTGTTTTGAGTTCCTAGATCGACGAATCCAGCAACATAAAAACTAGTTTGATGTAAGTATTCAAAAGATACTTAAATACACAATACAGTCCGTAGCGGCCCCCATTTTTATATACCTGTCGTTAAATTTAAATAATCATGATTATTTAGCAGTGGCGCTAGTGTGCACGTTGAAGGGCTCTTAATGTTAATTTTGAGTGAGTGTAAGTTATGTGATTATAATTTCTGTAAGTCCTACCACAAAATTAAGGCATGAAGAGAATTTAGTGTGATGAAGTCGTAATTACCTGGGCCATACTGAAAGTTTCTGGATTTTGATATATGAGACGATTTTTTTTTTAAGTGGCCAGTCCAAGAATTTTCAGTATGCCCTTATGTAGGTATTAGTGTTGCGTACAAAACTTTCTCCACGGAACACTTATTGGATGACTTTGGTCTTGTAATTCAGTTAATATACTTTTGTTTCAATGACCGTTTGATGTTGATTCCTGAAATTTGGAACAGTTGTAAGGGGTCATCCATTAATTACGTCACACGTTTAGGGGGTGGGAGGGGGTCAAGAAAATGTGAGATGTTGTGACATGGGGGAGGGGAGTCACAAACATTACAAACACTGTACATTTAAATAATGAGGTTTTGGAAGTAGGTAATTTTCGTTCTTAATTGGTTTTGTGTTATAAAATTACAAATATTTCTTTTACCAAAAATATTTCTTTATAAAAAAAATAATGACTGGTTAGTATTGCCGATTTCGTTGAAAATAAAATTGCCTAAAATGTGACGTCACACCAGGTGGGGAGGGATTTGCAAAATGTGACCAAGTGTGACAAGGAGGGGGGACAAAAAACCTAGAAATTCGTGTGACGTAATTAATGGATGATCCCTAGTCAAAATAGCTTATTTCTTATTTCAGGGGGAAATTTGGGGGGTTGAAAGGGGAAAGCTGTTTTTATTATTTATTTATTTCCACATTTAAATGGTTTATGTTTTAGCCCAGATAAAGCACTTCCGAGGCGACGACTGCTCGATTCCCAATCCAGTAATAAGAGACAGGGAAATTAAAAAACTTCTAGGAATTGAGAAAGGAGTTGGAAAAAAAAATAAGAACAAGCCATCGCAAGTAGTAAGTCGACATCTTATTAGCATTTTAAAATACCAGTGGCGGATTTGCAGTATTTGACGCCCTAGGCCCCAGGCCCTGTAGCCGCCCCTTTCAAGGCACCCATAATATTGACTACATTTTGAGTTATTTCTTGTTACCATCAGCGAATTTTTTGTCACAATTTGCCGCCCCTAAATATCTTGCCGCCCTAGGCCCGGGCCTACTGTGCCTTAGGACAAAACCGCCACTGTAAAATACATTTTTTTTATGAAACTTGAGGTGGATGAGCTATCTGTATGATGACGAAGCCAGCGCTGTGGACCTGAAGGTACCTATGCTGTTATGTATCTTTTTTGGGTCAAAAAATTATTTTTTTATTTACTTTTAGGGTTCCGTACCCAAAGGGTAAAACGGGACCCTATTACTAAGACTTCGCTGTCCGTCCGTCAGTCCGTCCGTCCGTCCGTCCGTCCGTCTGTCTGTCACCAGGCTGTATCTCACGAACCGTGATAGCTAGACAGTTGAAATATTCACAGATGATGTATTTCTGTTGCCGCTAAAATAAAGATTTAAGTGGGGCTCCCATACAACAAACGTGATTTTTGACCAAAGTTAAGCAACGTCGGGCGTGGTCAGTACTTGGATGGGTGACCGTTGTTTTTTGCATTTTTTTCCGCTTTTTTTTGCATTATGGTACGGAACCCTTCGTGCGCAAGTCCGACTCGCACTTGCCCGGTTTTTTTTAAAACATGAGTTGTAAGTTTGTGGTGGTTCGACGGTCGGGTTGTTTTACCTTTATGATTAGTCGTAAGATTTGGAACTTTTATTGTGTTTCTTAAATTTTTTGAGGTGTGCAAAAAATAATTTTCAAGTATAATATACCTACGTATTTTTTGTTTTTTTTTTTTAGCCGTCAGCTGTGGCCGTAAAAAGCAGCCAAGTCGAAAAAAAAGAAAATAATAGGTGGTACATGTATGTTATATGTATATTTAAGGAAAAAAAACACCTTACTGTGTTGTAGGCGTTGATGTTATTTTACTAACGGTGTTCCACTTGAGATATATTACACTTTAGGGTCCCTATTTTATAAAAACGACACGTGTATGATAATTTATGTTAATTATGTTACTTTAGGTGTTTTAAATGTACTTACTTACTTTTTTGACAGTGACGTAACTATTAAATTAAAAAAAAAGAAGAGCGAAAATTCCACCAAACATTATTACACAGATACTTTATATGATGTTACTAACAATGCTGTATTAATTAAGCCTCTCCATCAAATGACATGGAATAAAAATATTCAATTGGTATATCATTTAAGCATGCGCAGACCAAAGCCAATAATTTTAACACGTAGACAATACGATACATTAAAAAGAAGAATTTATAACAGTCTTCTAACAAAACATGATTTGTATCTTGCAAAAGCTTACTGCAATGATCGCAGGCTCCATGTCTTTTATAAGCATAAGCTGAAAATAGTAAGAGGTAATAGAAAGGATATAATTGTGCATTTTGATAAGGACTCACAAACTGATCATGCTCTACGAGTAACGGATAAAATGTGCGCTACGGCTTCTGATATACATACATACACAATAAGTAAATCAAACTGCGGCGATGGCTCTACGTACATCGAAAATTGTAAAATGAATACAAGTTCAATTACTTTTGAAAATTCTGGTAATGCTAATTGCCGTCAGCAAGTAATAAATGTCAACAACTACCATATTGAACATAATACACTTAGGACGATTTACATAGCCAGGTCCGATCACATGAAACCTAATAGCGAACGATTTAAACAGGATTATGTTATGAGAACTGAGTCAGTTAAAGACGTTCAATATAGAAAGACGGATATTCGAAAACAGAGGGTAAGATTTTCGTCTTCAGATTCGGCAAATTATCTTTCAAGAGCTGAAGACGTTCAAAAAATGGATACAGGCTCTATTCAAACTATTTTTAAACGTAAGTTAAAATAATATTAGTAACTATATATTTGTGTATTTTTGTATGGAAGAATTTGTTTTCGGTTAATATAGGAATAACAAAAAATCATCCTCCACATTGGAAACATTATTTTATAGAAGTGAAATATTTGGTTCCAAAATACATATAAATCATATAATCCATAAAATATCCCTTAGCTGTAATTAATAGTTCCCGTTGTATTTCTAGTATTTTATACATAACAAAGCATACTCGGTTAATTTGAGAGGAAAGCGCCCGGGGGTCTAGCCAAGATGACAATCGTATTTTGACAAACGGTCGAAAAAAAATGCATCGGAATGACGGATGTAACGAAAAGTCATTTCCATGCATCCACTTTTGATTGGCGTTTTCTATCAACGATTGTCACTATGATAGGACCCATTGTATGCGGTACAGAATAGATGCAGTGCATAATTGTTTTCCATTGTATTTTCTCGGAAACATTGCTATTTGTTACGCTACTGAAAATAATAATTAAAATAAATAAATAAATAATTATTAAATTATGCACTACATCTCTACAACAGGCGCAGGCAATTATATTTACAGCAGCATTTGAGTGTCCTGTTTAGGGTTCCGTACCTCAAAAGGAAAAAACGGAACCCTTTTAGGATCACTCATGCGTCTGTCTATCTGTCCGACCATCCCCTCCCCCCCTTTATCTCTGAAACTACTGGGTATAAAATTTTGAAAAAAATACACGAAATAATACTTTTCATATCTCATGCTCTGAAAGTGGGTCGTTGTTGTTCTAAAAGGTGCGCAGAAAGTGATACGTTTATGCTCTAGTGCAGAAAAGTGGTGTACTCCTCTGCGTCCCCGACTCACGAACAACTGGGTGGAAACAAAATGGGAAAAATAGTGTCTTTATTTCCTCGCCTAGAACAATTGGTACTTAATTGTTTAATTTTACTAATCCCACGTTGATCCTTTTTTATAAAAAATTATGTAAGTGAATAACAATTCAAAAACAAATTATTCTTGTTTCCTTTCGTTGAATTCTATTTACTCGATTTCATTTAAGGCGGGAACCAAAAGGAATACACCAAAAATATTTTTTTAACCTTACACTTGCGTAAATGAGCAAAGGCAGAATCTTATACAGCCACAGTTAATAGTTTGTACGATATTAAATGGATTTTTAAAGTTATTTAGCACTATATTCATGAAAATAAAATAAAATACAAGATAATAATTACTTATATTGTTAATTAAATTGTTATTAAATTTAACATTTAAAATACTTTTATTATGTTATTACGTGGTGCGGCGCACCAAGGTCGCGATGCGGTCCGGTAGTCTGTTGCGGCTTTTAGAACGAAAAAGTATAAAATTAAAAAGTAAGAGGCAATCCCGCTGATTTTCATACTATAATGAACAAATCATTTTAAAATTACTGCAGTTTGTTAAAAAATGTGTGTTTTCGTAAATATTGCAATCTAAATGATTTTCGCTAGGGGTTATTAATCTTCACACATGTAAAGTCTCCGATTGCAAGTAAGTCCTAAGGAAAATAAATCATGGCCGTAGATCTATTAGGTACTTCCATTACTGATTTTGTGATATTGCCTTGTCTTGTTTGGTTTCCTCGCATTCGATATGAAAAGTAGAGTGTTTAACTCGGGTGAAAGACACCATTTCTGTCTCGGACTATTGGCGCTCTCACTGCGTTCGAGCGCCAAACTACCTCGACAGAAATGGGTGCCTTTCAACCCTTGGTTAACAATCTACTATTACCTATAGATGAGAGGAAAACCTAATTACAAATGTGCAGTCAAGCGTGAGTCGGACGTATGTAACGCGAGTCCGACTAGCACTTGACCGGTTTTCTTTATAATAATTCTCAACTTTTGCCTCTAGATCTAGATCATCGCAAATCTGCAACACCAAATCTCGGCACCTCGGCTTGTACACTAAGCAACAGTAGCGTCAATATTGGCTCGAGATTTAAATTGTCAGAGGAGTCAATGGAAGAGAAGCCTAAGAAACCGTTTCTGAAAAGACTGATTTCCTGCTTGGTCTTCAAGATCTCGCCGGTGTCACAGACCAAACACCCACGAGTTCTGATTGATAGTGGAACTCCGAATAGTTCTTTCGACTCCTATTACATCAGCACTTCGCTTGGTGTAAGTTTTTGCAAGGTTTTATTTTTCTTGCTACGTTCATAAATCATATGCATGTACTTACCTAAGTGTAACCTATGTTAGTTGTTTTCAGAATTTGAAAACCAATTGAGCTAAATTTTGTCAAATTTGACAAAACGGTGATAAAAAAATGTTTTCACCAAAGCGTTACGAAAGACTAGTTAATTTAATATAATACGAGAAGTTAGTTTTACTAGGGAAACTTCAGGGCACATAATTATTTTATTAACGCTCATTGAAAGAAGCTGCCATGTCACGAACTAACTTAATAATACAATTTTATTGAAATGTAACACGCCTTTAATTATCGAGGTAGCAATGTGTCGCGTATCATTAATCAGTAATCACTATACAAGTACAATACAAACATACTGTGACTACAAACTTTGAAAAATAATCGTATCTTGTTCTGTCAATCGAAAGAAAAATGTGGTAAGGTCCGTAGATTCGTAACTGAGCCCGGCGGCTAATCCTATTGCCTATTGTTAAGTAAAACCGCACGTGCTACTTACCTGCAAAAAAAGGTCATACTCATTCTATTTGGCACCTGAGCGCGAGCTAGTCCAACGCTCAAAAAACCAGTGTAGGTGCGCTCTCCGATAACGCGCCTTTGTTACGCATCTCGATGACACATTTTAGACTGGTTCTGTAGTGTTCGACTCGCCGGCACTCAGTAACCGAATTACGCAGGTTTTTATGCAGGTGGTTGTGGCACGTGGCACGAGCGGTTTTACTTAACAATAGACAATAGGATTAGCTCGGGCTCAGTTACAAAACTACGGACTATAACTATGTTTGGTATAGGTACATATAGACTGCCTTTCAACTCTGAGTAGCAGTGCGAGATACGAGATTTTTTCAAAGTATCGATACTTAATAATATTGTTATTGTGGCTACTTATTAAACTACAAACTCTTGTCGGCAACTTTGTTTCCGAGGAATAATGCTAATGATTGGTCTAATGTGCTGTCTTTCGCGACCAAATCGTCTCCAAACCACAACTAAATCGGTTGATTGGTTTAAGCGTCAAGAGATGACAGACAGACAAACAGAATTACTTTCTCATTTATAATAAGAATCAGGATTAGTAAGGATTGGCTGACTTATAGAAAATTCTGGTATTAAGTCCGCCATTTGTACTATCTTAGTCTGTCAATAGTCTGACAGATGTTCCGGTGAGCTTTACACTATACCTTACAAGCTAAACAGGACCTTATGTTGCAGGCAATAGAGATGAGTTCATCCTTGTACGGAACGAGTGCTTCGTTCTATAGCGACCACAGCGTACCTACCATGAAGATCAAACGTGGATTCCTGAGTTCGGTCCGGGGCTTGCTCACGCGCAAGTCTTGAAATTTTTCTGCCTCATTGCGTAGGGTGTAGATAAACGAATTTTTTCGAAATTATCGACTGACAGCTCAGTTTTCTAGACAATTTTGGGAAATTTTTATTAAACGTTGTACCTACATACCAATATTTTATCTTATTTTAATTTTAGTACTTTTTAGAACTACAAGCTCTTTATGTCCTAATAGGGGGAAAAAACGTGTTCGGGCCAATAATATATGTACGAGTACACAGTACCTTAATGTATCACTACTACATTTTATAAAACAAAGTCCCCAGCCGCATCTGTCTGTGTGTATGTATGTTCGCGATAAACTCAAAAACTACTGAACGTATTTTCATGCGGTTTTCACCTATGAATACAGTGATTCTTGAAGAAGATTAGGTGTACAAAAAAAAAAAAGGTAAACAAGTCATTTACTTACTGTCGCAAACAAAACTTACCGCAACAAATCGAATAGAGTTAAAAAAAAGGTTACAGTTTACAATATAGGGTTGTTGACTGTATACCAGGTGTGTCCTGTAATACGAGCAAATAATTAAAACATAGATTGTACTCCTCCAACGGTGACACTTTAGTTCTACAACTTTTAAAAAATATGAAGTATTTAGAGTCCCTATTTTTCATACAAAATAATTATTATCTTCAACGGACGCCATCGCCACGCCATATCATTGTGATTGACGTTGCTTGTCACGCCTTAAAAATAACAAAATTCGCAATACATTGCGGCTTAGAATAAACTTTAAAGTGTATTAAAAATCAATGCACAAGTTATTTTTAAAAGTAGCTGAACAAATGTTGGTCAGTATGAAGAGTACAGCCTACAGTTTAATTTTTTGCTCATATTACAGGCCACATCCTGTATAAAATATAGAATATATCTATCATTTGTTAAGGTTTTGTGTAGGTATCCTGTGAGAAACCGGGGCTGGTCGCTAGGGTGGGCAATAAGTTCTTGTACACATATTTTTGGCACTTTGTCCGTGTCGATATTTAATACCTTGATTGCATACGTGATAACACACGTGCATAATCCAATCAAAAAACTTACCATTTGCGCACATATCTGTTGAATCATTCGAGGTAAAAGATAAGATAAACGTATAGGGTAATTCGTCAAATACTGGCCACCGGTTAATAATTGGCCACCCTAAACTAAAAATGAATTCTATTCACCTATAAACAGAATTAATTTTAGTATAAGGTGTAAATAACTGGCCACCCTCCAATAACTAGCCACCTTATACTAAAATGAATTTTGTTTATAGTTCTTATAAGTTTGTGTTTGTTTGTACAAGCCTTTACGAGCTGGTGTGATAATTAACTCTTTTTTTGAACATGACAGACAGAGATGTAGTGCATAATAGTTTTCATCGTATTTTCTCGGAAACGTTCGTATTTGTTATGCTACTCCAGTCAGCCACAGTAACTTTTAGTACCGAGACTGAAAAAGCAAGACACATTCGTACGTTTCCGTGAAAAAACAGAAAATAAAATTGTGCACTACGAGTACATCTGTAGACCCAGTCGTGAGAATGCTTTTGTAATGCGGTTTGTTTTCGTAATTATGTTCAAATTATCTCATATCATATGGAATGGAAACCACGCCACGCGTTACTCATTGATTATTTGACGTAGCCTTGATTACAATCTACACAGTGATATGATAGGTAAACAAATTAGTTATATTGCGTCACTGTGTGCGATTTGTATCAAATAATCCTCCCTTTTTTTTTTAATGGGAGGAAAATCCGTTATGGATACCTCCGCACCGCAGGGACAGCGCGGAGGTTATGTCGGACTTTCACCGACTAAAAACCTCCCAGTAGTCCTTCTCAGCGCATTTCGGACGGCTCTGGGATCTCCAGTGAACGCGCCAGTGCCGTCCTAACGCTATGCCTCTTTGAGGGTCCTCTCCTTTTTTTTTTGGTCGCAGTCCCTAGCTGCGACCGTCTCCGACCCCTAGAACCCCTTTTAGTCGCCTTTTACGACAGGCAGGGCCGTAGGTAGGTAGGGCAGGTAGGGCGTAGCCGTATTCTTACGCCCGGGCTACAGGGCGCATCAAATAATCCTCCTAGCCGTTAATGCTGCAATGTCGGCTATGTTGAAAAGAGTGTGGACCTAGATCAGGACCAGGACCAGGACCTGAACCCGGACCCGGATTCGGGCTCGGACCCGGACTCGGACTCGGACCCGGACCCGGACCCGGACTCGGACCCGGACCCGGACCTTGATCCGGAAAACCCCTATGATACCTAAATTAAAGAAACCACTATGATTCGCTACTAGAAAAGTGCATGGGTTAGGTTAGGTTAGGTTTAAACTGCGATCCTCTCAGAACCGAACTGCTATCAGAAAAGTGGGTTAGATTAGGTTAGAACTGCGAACCTTACAGAAACAAAATGCTACCATAAAAAGGTGACGAAGTGGATTAATGATAGGTACTATAGCGTTTGATTTGTTAAATACCAGTCAATACTTTATATGGCATTACAAACGGTTTTAAAAGTAGTTTTTTTCTTATTAAAGATTATAATAATTTCATTTCTTTTGCATAAAAAGTGATACATAATAAAAGTAATTTACCAACATCTGGCATGTAAAATATATACAAAATATAATCAATTTAATTAATCAGATAGGTATGATTGTCAAGAGATCTAATGCCCGATTAATTAGTCTTATCTTATTCAGTGGCTCTTTGTTATAGTTATCATCTTCCTTTTAGATATTTTTATATTCATTTGTCGCCATTCGATATAACGGAGCGGCCAAGGTGTTCACAATATTCTGAACACGCATTCTAACGCCCTGACTATACTCGTACAGGCGTGTTCAGATATTTGTGAGCGCCTTAACCGCTCTGATATATCTGATGGCGACTGTACATAATTATCTATTTATCTTTTAGGTCATGGTATCACCAGGACAGATCAAAGTATTAGCACAAGTTTTAATATTATCCCTTTACATTAATCGAACAATGTATGAGAGGAAAGCTTTTATAAAGAAAAGTATAAAGAGGTTTTTTCTATCCTTGTTAGTCCTCGGAATAGAATTGATTTACAGTAGAGTTAGACCAAGATAAGTCTGCAATGATTTTGATAGCATGCACACGTAGTGCATGTGTTATTTTAAACGTCAAACTTCTATGAAATTATTACGTATAAAATAACACTTGCACCGCGTATGCTACCAAAATCGTTGCAGACTTTTCTTGGTCTGGCTCTAGCCTCAAATCCAACATCAATTGTATAAAAAAAAATGTGTAAATATAATTTTCTTAAATCATTTTCAAAATATATTTTTTTTTGGCGAGATCAAAGCAACACGACTCCGCTGGCTTGGTCACCTGGAGAGGATGGGGGAGGATCGTGCTGTGAGAAGAGCGTATGTGGGGCACCCGGGCGGAAAACGTCCGTCTGGGCGTCCCAGATACCGCTGGAGTGACGAAGCCCAAAAAGACCAGTCCGGCCTCGGAATACCCAACTGGCGTGAAGTGGCGCAGAATAGGGCAGAATGGCGCTCTCTTGTGTCAGAGGCCAAGATCCTCTTTGGGTCACTGAGCCAGTGATGTATGTATGTATGTAATTTTCTTAGGGAGCCTCATACCTACATGTTGCCCATTTCTTAACATAATATATATTATTTAAAGAACTACAAAAAATACTGTCGCTTTATCTTATCAACTAACACCATAACAAGCACTGATTTCAAAATATTATAAAAGCTGGTGCTATATAATCAATTTGGGCATTATCTTTAGGTCATTGAAATTATCATATAAGATATAATATTTGTAAAATAATTGAATGTAATAAAATGCAGTTTCATAACGGTGATGTTGCGGAAAATGGAGGAGCGACCGCTGATTCCTACCATGTTGGGCATGTGCTTTTGGATTTCTTCAATCAACCCGAAGATTATGTTTGGCAGGTAAGAATATTTGTAGGGCTCTATACCTAAATAAAAGAAGACCTTGGGCCAAATTCGACATGTACATCTGTCAGATTTTGCATCCACGTCAAATTAACAGTTGATTTTATTGCATGTTGATTCTATCAAGTGTTGATTCGATCAACTATGGATAAAATTATTTGGTTCAACCAAAACTCAACTCTGAACTCGGGGTGGTTCGGTTTGGTTTGGTTGTCACCTAACTGTGGATTGCTAATATAAAATTTGACATTGTACCGAAGCATTTGAGAACTTTTGATTTTTTCCACATCAACGGAAGATCAACACGATAGGTACCTTAAACGTCGCTTGTCGAATAGGGGTCCTTATCTACAATTACTTCAACATCGGTGTCCCAAGATGGGACAATATGACGACACCGATTGTCGTATGCGTGGCGAAGAGGAAGATACAGTAAATCACCTAATGTGTAAATGTCACGCCCTCGCCGGACAAAGGATGAAGGACTTTGGAGCAGGATATCTGAAACCAAGGGAAATCAAAACGCTACCCATAAGCTCCATCAGCGCATGGAGATGGTGGAAAAAGCTCTTGAGTACCTAGTTGACTATCTTTCCTAAGGGGCTAATTGCACAAAAGATCCCATCGGCCGAAGTGTATCAGTGGGCAAGGGCCCCCGAAAATCAAGATATGAAAAGATACAATCACTTTAACCGTCTTTAAACGTCATATAACTAGGAATATATGAACAGAAGTGACCTAAAGAATACCTAAGTTTAGACATAAAAAGTTTTCTGTGTGCAGAAAATGAAATTTCATTAGTCCGGTTCCTCAGTTCTTTCAAAACATTTTGCGTAATAACAGTCATTACACTATTTCTCCTCTGTATTGCAGTCATAGTGATCATAATATGTATGTTGTCCTTTTAGATCGATGCAGGGACTGGCGAAGTTGAGAACAAGTCATCGGTGAAGTCCCGTTCCATACAATTGGCGAGATGTCTGAGGAACGCCGGCTTTAAGCCGGGTGACGTGATCGCCGTGTCTGGCATCAACCATCTTGATGTGCACATCCCTTTCTATGCTGGATACTTTAATGGACATCCAATAATGGGAATAGATCCATCCTATAGATACGGTAGGAATATTCTAGAGATAGAGACTATCTTAGTATCTTGCTAAAGTCAAAGAATATTGCTGATATATATTTCCGCAATATTAAGTTAGCAAGGCCATCTTATCTTCCGAATCAAATCAAAAGTTATCCAATTTTCATAGATTAGCCTAAAGCTATATTAGCTAAAATATTTTTTCGTACTAATAAGAGCCACCTGCTAGATAACATTCAAAAATTTCGATATAAAGGAAAAAAAACAAGGTTAATTAAATTATTTTCCTAATCATCGAAATTTATTGTATTTAACTTTGATTGTATTTTGTACAGATGAAGTAAAGAGACTATTTGAAATAGCTAAACCAAAAGTGACGTTCGTCGAAGTGAGTCTCGTGGAAGAATACGAAAAAGTCATCAATGACCTTGGACTAGATACGAGGATCATAACATTCGGTGACAGCGACAGATCTTTGGCCAAATTTATAAAGACGTACGATGATGGTGCGCCGGACAGCGATTTCAGGTTGGTACATGGATCTCCATAATTATTATCTAATGATGATAATATTATATATTGACTTGACTTTGACTTTGACTTCAAGGGCTGATCGAAATAGAGGGCCCGATTCGGATTTTGAAATAGATATCTATTAGACATCACCAAGATATGATAACGATATGTTTAAGATCTAACCTGTCAAATTTGACATTTGCGCGATTCTGGAGATACTCTTGAACGATTTCCACAGGATATGACTTAGAGATCCAATTCACATCTAATTATATATCTTACTCTATCTAACGTAAAAGTGACATTGGTTGTCCGAATTGCGCTGCAAAAGAGAATTAGTTGATATCTAAACTATAACGTATCTAGAATGGATCTAGTACGTGTCGTCTCTTGTGAATATCTTGAAGTTCGAATACGGCAGAGAATCACGAAATAGAAACAATAATTTATACAATGAACATCGTGTTCGCTCACATTTTTTGTGGCACTCTTTATTAACTGATAAAATTACTATTATTAGGTATAAATTAAATCATTATGCTAATGAATCAAAGTCAGATTATCTAGAATATTTATTGATAAGATTTAATTTGATTATAATACCTAATTAATTCCTTTGAAGAACCGAAAACTGAATGATACCTATAAGAAAGGTATTTCCTTACTGCGCAATCTCATACGAATACTATAAGATTTTTCCTAAGTACATAGGTTCCTCTAAATCTTTCAGAGTGGCCACTTTCGATACGAGCAAGGTGTTCGCGTGGCTCGTCCTAACCAGCGGAACCACGGGACTCCCCAAGGTCGCTGCCTTCAAGCACTCTGACATTATCACCATGATCAAAATCAACTCAGTCATGAAAGACAAGTAGGTACCTTGAGCCAGAAAATTGTCACTTAGTTTGAGCCCGACACACACTAGCGTCGCCCGAGCGTCGGCGTCTAATCAACTCTATGGGCCCGATTCGGATGTTGAAATAGATATCTATTAGATATCTTTTAGACATCACCAAAATACGATAACGATATGTTTAAGATCTAACCTGTCAAATTTGACATTTGCGCGATTCTGGAGATACTCTTGAACGATTTCCACAGGATATGACTTAGAGATCCAATTCACATCTAATAGATATCTTGCTCTATATAGCTCTTGCTATCTAACGTAAAAGTGACATTGGTTGCCCGAATTGCGCTGCAAAAGAGAACTAGTTGATATCTAAATTGTAACGTATCTAGAATGGATCTAGTACGTGTCGTCTCTTGTGATTATCTTGAAGTTCGAATACGGCAGTATGGATGTATGTTGCTCGAGGCACGGCGCGGTGACACCATTTTCCATAGCGTTGACTAGCCGCTGACGTTCGGAAGACGCGAGTGTGGGGGGCCCGTAAGGTCAAAAGATTTTAATAGAGCCGTCATAATTATGGTAATTATATTTTTATTATTATTTTCAGAGAAATGGCACCGTTTATGCTTCTACCGAGCGTGCAGTGGGTATCTTCATACGTAGCGACATTGTGTATGATTTTCGCAAACCAAATCAAGTTGCAGTCCTCGACACCCATCACCGTAGAACATATTATCGAAATTATTAACAAATATAAGGTAATTACTTAAGTAAAAGCCAGGACAAGCGACGTTTTCCTTTTTATCTGTGCCAGATGTTTTAAGCAGCTTCTTCTTCCTCGCGTTATCCCGGCATTTTGCCACGGCTCACATAGGAGCCTGGGGTCCGCTTGGCAACTAATCCCATGATTTGACGTAGGCACTAGTTTTTACGAAAGCGACTGCCATCTGACCTTCCAACCCAGAGGGGAAACTAGGTCTTATTGGGATTAGTCCGGTTTCCTCACGATGTTTTCCTTCACCGAAAAGCGACTGGTAAATATCAAATGATATTTCGTACATAAGTTCCGAAAAACTCATTGGTACGAGCCGGGGTTTGAACCCGCAACCTCCAGATTGCAAGTCGCACGCTCTTACCGCTAGGCCACCAGCGCTTCCTAATATTTATTTTGTTTAGCAGCAGGATGCTGCTTAAACATACAAATACACCCATCATTCAATGATTTGTGTAATGTATTTATCAGCTTCTTATTTTTAGGGTTCCGTACCTAAAGGGTAAAAAGGGACCCTATTACTAAGACTTCGCTGTCCGTCCGTCCGTCCGTCCGTCCGTCCGTCAGTCCCCAGGCTGTATCTCACGAACCGTGATAGCTAGACAGTTGAAATTTTCACAGATGATGTATTTCTGTTGCCGCTATAACAACAAATACTAAAAACAGAATAAAATAAAGATTTAAGTAGGGCTCCCATACAGCAAACGTGATTTTTGACCAAAGTTAAGCAACGTCAGGCGTGGTCAGTATTTGGATGGGTGGCCGTTTTTTTTTGTTTTTTTTTTTTTGTTTTATGGTACGGAACCCTTCGTGCGCGAGTCCGACTCGCACTTGCCCGGTTATTTAAATATACATATCATTCGATGATTTGTGGAATGTTAAAGAGCTGTTATTTTTCAGCCGGTTGCCGCGATATCAACTCCGCTAGTAATCAATGGCATCTTGAAACACGAGAAACATTGCGACATGACGTGCTTTAAAAGGCTCGTGGTCACAGCATTTGCCATTAACCCTGTAACCTTGAACCAACTGAAGGTAAGTTAACACTGAGAGTGAATGCTTAGAATGTCGGCATAAGCTAGATAATTTTGTCCAAGCAGTGGGCGCAGCAGCAGCAGAAATTCAAAGGTGTATGTGAAGTCCCCAATCCGCATTGGGCTAGCGTGGGGACTATAGACCAAGCCCTCTCGCGCATGAGAGGAGGCCTGTGCTCAGCAGTGGGACGTATATAGGCTGAAATGATGATGATGATGATGATGAGTGGGCGCAGCATGGTTCCATTTTTATCGTCTGTCACTATGGCCATGACTTTCGCACTTACAAACATGTTAGAACGTGACAGGCATGGTGTCAAGCGATAAAACCGTGCTACTGCAGCAGATATATCTTTATAATTAGGTACTGCTACTAATTGTCGCCCGAATATTATCTCAAATTTATCTTATCTTTTGAAATTATTGCCACCGATTGTCATTGTGTTATCGGGCATTTTATTATTTTTCAGGCAAAAATGGGACCAGGCGGCGAGGTGTGGAACCTACTAGGGCAGACGGAATGTTTGGGCGCTATTCTGCTGCCGGCTCCGAATGGTCCCCAGGGAAACTGTGGGACAGAGATGCCAATTAGACCTGTAAAAGTAAGAAATTATTACTATCATTCGTAACAGGCTTACTTACGTGAAAATAAAGTGAAAAGAGAAAAAAAAATACCAAATGTCCCCCAGAGAAAATAACTAAACGCAGCGTGCCTCGATGCAGTTGTATATTAAAGTATAGCGCCATGTACTTAGTTGCGTCGCATAACTTTTGGTTTAAGATATTAGTATGTTACTCAAATACTCACTAATCACACTGGCCAAAACTCACTAAACCATCATATTAACCGACAAACGGGTAGTTTGGTAAACTCAAAGTCAACTCTCGAAATCTCGAATAGCTTCGATCAGCTCCGAGAATCTCGGCCAAATTTGGCCGAGAGCAAAGACCGAGATCTCAGCTCGATTTATAGCCGAGAATGCCGAAACTGAGACCGACTCCAGATCACGGTCGGACTTTTGCCCCCATCTAATGAGGTCTTCGCTCACGGACTAGCAAGCGCAGCGTAGGACGTCCACCCACAAGATGGACAGAGGACCTTGTTAAGGTCGCCGGAAGACGCTGGATGCGGGTCACTTCCAACCGCTACGAATGGAGATCCAAGGGGGAGGCTTATGTTCAGCAGTGGACGTATTATGGCTGAGATGATGATGATGATAAATGAGGTCTTTGAGTGATGTGCTACACAAATTGAAGTTACTTTTTTTACATGTACAGACGAGTTCATACTAGATTCAGCTTTTGTACTTCGTAACTTATACGTAACACTTTATAATTTGCAGCTGGTAGATACAACAACTGGCCAAGTAATCACAGAACCGAACAAGGTCGGAGAGCTTTGGACAAAGGGCCCAAAATTGTCAGTAAGTACCATGAAATAATTAAGTGAACCATAATCAATTCATCACTTACATCTTCAACATATCAATAGTTCTACTATTTTGGTGATTTGGGCTATATATAATATAGTCTCCACAAAAATCCTTAGTGGATTGGGGAGTTTACGTATAGGTACTACTCTGAATTTCGTTGCAGAAGTATCTACTTGTTCAGGTTAGTTTCCTCACGATGTTTTCCTTCATCTAAAAGCAAGTTGTATGCGGATACGTATCAGTCCAAAAATCTGTAATGGCTCCTCTACACGATGGGCCAGCGCCGGCCACTCCAAGGGACGCAGCCATGCGGTAGAACGAGATAGCCATATCACTTGCTCCCTCTAACGTATAAATGCATCCCTTGGAGTAGCTGGCGTTGGCCCATCGTGTAGAGGAGCCATAAAATAAAAGTACATTTGTGTTTGAGCGTAAATAAAAAAGCTTTGAAAATTTTGCAGCTAAGAAACTGTAAGATTTTTTTCGTTTTAAACACCTATAACATGATTACGTTTCGTAGGAATACTACATGAATCCAGAGGCAACAGACGCTGCGTTCTCGGATGGCTGGTTAAGAACTGGAGATCTGCTGTACAGAGACGAAAAAGGATACTTCTTCTACGTGGAACGGATATCCAGCTCCTTTAGATATCGTAACTATTTTGTAAGTCAATATAAAATAAAATAAATATTAATAAATAAATGTTATGGGACATATTGACAGGGAAACGTCTATCTTACATTGATCTGTTGCAGTATTATAAGTTGCAGTCATTGGAGACCAGACGCAAATGCTGTGACGCAATTACTCTTTATAATATCTGTAGAGGGCAGTTCAACAGTATGGAATTGCTGGAGCGGATACGGTTCAGAGTCCCAGCTCGATGCGGCTCGCGCTCTAATGCCGTGTTCTCAGTTCCCACCGCCTCTAGTAACGCCGGGTTGCGAGCCCCCTTGCGTCGTATTTGTAACACTTACAACAAAGAATTTACTTCCATCGATATATTCAATGTCACTAGGCCCAAATATCGCAACCAAATACTCAATATCCTCAACGGCCAACATAGTGTCCGTCAGTAATGTGTCGTCATCATCGCTACTATCTCTGCTGTCATTGTACTTAAAAAATATTGATCATATTGGTTGTCAGTATTTTCAACTTTCTTTATATTTTTCTTGTTCCGCCTAAATTTAAATTGTAGAACGTCAATAGCAAATATTATAACTCACATATGTATGGTCTACAATACTTGGTTAACTTGTCTGTAAAGGTAATACGTTTTAGTTAAGTCCGTTTATTTTAAGTATGTTTTAGTGAGAGCGTTTAAGGAAGTAAGTGTTCATTTCAATAATATATGTACCTATCAATGTAACCTATTATCCTGTCGCCTACTTCTGTTGTTTCTCCAATAAATTAAAAAAAAAAAAAAAATATTACACAAATTGAGTATACCCCACGGTAAGCTGAAGAAGGCTTGTGTTGTGGGTACTATATATATACTTAAACACATAGAAAAACAACCATGATTCAGGAACAAATATCTGTTTCATCACACAAATAAATGCCCTTACCGGGCATTAATTGGGCATTGGGCTTAGTCAATGTTTTAATATTTTGGTTTTAAAGTTTGCATGTAACAGTTATTCCTTGTGACGTAGGCCCTTGTCCTCTATTTCAAGGAAAGTAGTAAATTTTGCTGCTTAGCTAATAATATCTAAAGTCTTAAACCTCGTTACGTCGCGTCGATATTACATCTATTAATAATTATTTATGTTATCTGTTGGAGTAGTTACTCCAAGTCATACTAAGTTTACTATGGATAGTTCAAAGCGCGCTGTAAAACCGCATAACTTTGACTAGAGATGCACCGGATATCCGGTTACTATCCGGTATCCGGCCTATCCGGCCAATATTTTACTATCCGGCCGGATACCGGATAGTGACCTGCTATCCGGCCGGATACCGGATAGTAACATTGCTTGATTGCGAAGTAAACAAATTGGGTTTAAAAAACAGACACGGTCATAATCGTACTTGTTTATTATTTTAAAACAATTTAATCATTCCACTGACTTGCACGCGCACTCATTTCGAACCTAGAAATGACTCCGTGCGAACGTTTACTAGGAAACAGGTCAAACCTGCAGAATGCGCACCTGAAAAACCGAAATGTAGATATAGTTCCGCCGGCCGAATATCCGGCAGCCGGATACCGGATATTCGGCCAGTGTACAGGCCGGATATCCGGTATCCGGTATCCGGCCAAACAACTATCCGTTGCATCTCTAACTTTGACTTCTGGCTTTTATGTTGTCTCAGCATGCACACATGATGATCATCTGTAGGGCTAAGATGGTCGGTTTTTTATCATCTGTCATCATGCCTTAAACGTTCTAACAAGTAAGTGCGAAAGTGACGCATGACATGACAAGTGATAAAAATGCGACCATGATACCGCCGCAGATCATCATAAAGTGGGATAGATTGACACCATAAAAATCTAGTCAACATACGTATAACTTGTCCCCAGATCACACCCATGGAGCTAGAGCATGTGATTCAGGAGCACCCAGATGTGCTGGACGTGTGTGTGGTTGGAGTGCCGCACCCTGAGGATCACAAACACGCTATTGCGTGCGTCATACGATGCCCCGGCTCCACACTTACAGAGCAGGGCGTTAAGGACATCATTTCTAGTTAGTGTTCACTTTCACCTACTCAAGTGTTACAAGGCTGGTGATCCAGCACCCGGTTGTGTTGGACATGTGTGTGTGGTGGGTGTGGTGTGCCGCACCGTGAAGACAACAAACACGCTATCACGTTCGTCATGCGCCGCCCCGGCTCGACACTTACAGAGAAAGGCGTTAAGGACATAATTTATCTTCAGTATTAGTAACTTTACTGTAAAATTTCCGTAAATTATTTGATAACTATAAATATGATACAGCATAGAGGTACAAAACCCACTTAATATAGGTACATACCTTATCCAAATATCCATGTGTACTAAATGCACATACATTTCAGATATTGAATAAATAGCTTTTTAAATCCTAAGACCTATTAAAATTCATGTTCACGTAATTTTTTGCAATATTTATATGAGATAATTACTAATTAGCTTATCTAACTATTCTTGTACATTTCAGGTAAACTATCCGCTTACAAACAAGTGAGCAGCGTCATTTTCGTCGACAACTTCCCTAGAACAATCTCCGGCAAAGTCGCCAGAGGAAAAGTCCTAGAGTACGTCTTAGAGGTCCAAAAATTGGGGACATCCGAATGGCCGAGCTCTGGCAACACAAAGAAACTTATCAGTGCCTTCCAGCAGCTCAGTACTACGGGTAACACCCGATATTTGTCAAGAGGGCGACACTGATGAACCACTGAGGGTTGAGGGCAGAAAAGATCATTAACTGTAAGATAAATAAATGTAAATCACACGCTAGTTGTAAATATTTTATGTTAAATTATACTAGACTAATCAACTAACTAACTAATAATAACTAATAATGTTATATATAATTAATAATGTTTTAAAAGTTTTCTATTCTATATCCTGCTACCCCAAGGTTGTCTGGAAGAGATCGGTTACAGCGATAAGACCGCCTGTTGCTACCATTATTTACACTGTAAATCTGTTATTGTATTTTTCTTTGTGGTGCAATAAAGTGTATTTACTTTACTTTACTAATCTGTTGGGCTAAGATGGTCGGCTCTTTATTATTTGTCACCATGCTTGTCACGTTCCAACAAATATGTAAGTGCGAAAGTGACGTATGGCATGACAGGTGATAAAAGGCGACCATGATACCGCTTCTGGTAAAATTGTATTGAGACAAATTAATATAATGTTTTAAACTTTACCATCTTATGTAAACACTGTAAACCTATAATTTATGTGAAATAAATAAATTAAATTAAAGTAACTTACCGAGCCAAAGTGAAAAAAATTTACTAACACGCATCTACCTATAAGATACTGACAATAAGGTCGTGTAAATATATTTTTTGGACGCTGGCCTGTAGAGATGTTTTTGAACTAGACCGATCATCTCAGCTGAAAGATGCAGATAGTCATGTTACGGTAACGGGGACCATTGCAATGTTAATAATTATCTAATGTGTATATTATGTCCTTTTGATACAATAAAGATACAGTACTTAGTTAATAAAAACTTTTTACAAAAAAAAGAAAACCGACTTCAAAAAGGATGAAATAAAATATTATCCTTTTTAAGTCTATGCGTTACCAACTGATATGTTTGAAGTCGGTGCCAAGCCAACTTTTGAAGCATACCATGATTTTGGTGCGATTCGATAAGGATGTACGTTGGATTGCCTTACAATGAACGTACTTTCTGTAGGTACAGTCGACGTTAAAAATATGTTTACACTTTTCGTCTTATTACAAAGGAGTAAGGTGCAAAAGTGTATAATACATATCTTTGACGTCGACTGTACCTAAGAACACACCTCAGAACACACGATCAAACCTTCTTGGCACAGTCCGTACCATGTTTGTCGGCACGCAAGCGTGGGATTGGGACTGTATTTATTTCCCGTCTCTTATTCAGAGGACTACATTTCAAAATATAAAACAATTCAAGGAATTTACGTTCTTGCCAAATTTCACCTAAAGGGGTTCAGTTGTTTAGCCATGAAAAGGCGACAAAGAGGCAGACAGAATTACTTACACATTTATAATAGTTCTAATGGTACAGTTCTAATGGGATTTATAGTCATAAAGCTGATTATTTTTGACGGGTATTCTTTACTACTTGGCTTGGCACCGACTTCAAACATATCAGTTGGTAACGCATAGACTTAAAAAGGATAATATTTTATTTCATCCTTTTTGAAGTCGGTTTTCTTTTTTTTGTAAAAAGTTTTTATTTTTCCATTTTTAGTTTTAACGCATTGTTAATAGCGCGACGCGTGAATGAAAAACAACATCATGATTAACACTTAATTCGTGTATCTACTTTAATAAATATGTAATCTGGAATTTTCTCGAGTCTGTCTGGGAAATTATAATTCCTGTCACTACACTAAATCCATCCTCCGCCCCGCCACTGACCCAATCCCTCAACCCCCCCGATCACTCAACCTCATAGCGTATCAACTCCTGATCCATGTACCCCTCGGCCCTGAACCAGCACCCCTTCAACCACCATTACCCGACCCCTTAATCCCCGACCCCTTAACTCTTAACCCTAACCACCGATCAGTAGCCTTACCAGCTTACCAAGAGTTTGACATTGATTTATCCGCTAGCGTGTGTGTAACTTACTTTCTTTGCATCTCGCTCGTACTGGCATATTAGTGCGAGCGATATGCATAAAAAGTAAGTTACGAAGACGTTAGCGTCGCTAACTTAGCGAATATGTCAATGTCAAACTCGTGGTAAGGCTACACTTGCACTACATCAAATTGACGGTGTTCGGAAGCAAATGCTCGAGTTACTTTAGAAAACACCGAAATCACTTTACACGTGCCTTTAAAAACTGAGGAGTTCCCTCAATTCCTCATGGATTCCATCATCAGACCAGAACCAAAAATAATACGGAAACACCTTGGAGGCAACTCCTTCCAAACAAAAAAAAGAATTACTCAAATCGGATTACAGGTGCCGGAGTAATCGCTGAACATACTACATTTAATAAATCATCATCATTATCATCAAAACAATCATCATCATCAGGTCTACTTCATCAAAGTGGTGGTTTTCGGGAGAAAATGCTCGAGTTGCTTAAGAAAACACCCAAATCACCATGCGTGTGCCTTTAAAAATTGAGGAGTTCCCTCAATTCCTCATGGATCCCATCATCAGAACAGAACCAAATTAAAATGGGACCAACTCGGAGGTAGCTCCTTTCAAACAAAAAAAGAATTACTCAAATCGGACTACGGATGTCGGAGTAATCGGTGAACGTACATAGAAAAAAAAAAAATAGCCACAACCGAATACAGAACCTCCTCCTTCTATGAAATGGAAGTCGGTTAAAAAAGAGACTAAAAAAATATCGAATACATTTGAAGTTTTATGAATAAGGGAGTGAATATACTGCAATCTGCAATGCAACCGAAAAGCGCTATTATGAAGCACAGTCATGTCATAAATTATTTACATTCCTACTTAGATGCAGTCTTAAAAAAGAAATTGTAGTTTTGATGTAAGATCAATGAAAGTTGTAACTATTTAACGTTATTGTTGCTCCTTTTTTGGATTTTACGGGCCTATAAATCCCGGTCTTTTGATAGGCTTGCGTGGGGATATAGATCCAACACGTAGAGGCCCCTTGGAGAGCTTTAATGTCATGTAGAACGCCTGCTGGAACCCGTTCACAGGCGCAACAATAAACGCCCACGAACCGGTCGCAGCAGGCATTGGGACTATTGTAGAAAAAAAACGGAACAGCATACCGGTCTATGGATTGAAGTTTGGGTGGACAATGAGACTGGGCTATTGTAGAGAAGTCCGGACACCTGCCATAACAATGCTAAAACACGTTATCGAGGCAGGTGGTGACTTGCCGCTGACTAGATGGGCCCCTGAAACTGCCGTCGTGAAGACGACCAGGTGCAACATCGGTGTGAGCGGCTCAGGGGTGTCGAGAGGTGTGCGCCGCTTTCTACCCAGTGGCTGTTACCAGCCACTGTGCCAACTCGCGTCTTATGCATCTTTCACTTCCACCCCTGGAGTGACACCCCTGGACTCCTCTCTGGACGGCCAATTAAGGCAAGCCAGAGCTGAGAGTCCTGCGGGTCCCCTTGGGGTCCACTCCGACCGACGAAGACACGCCGGAGACGGAGACCCTGACCGACTCTCGGGAGCACTCGGGTCCGTGGGGTCGTTACTCCCCAACAGCTCGCCACAAGCTGCCCTAATTTAATTAGTTTTGTAAAGCATTAGTTAACTTACGTAGGTGCCTAAACTCTGAAAAATTGACATCTATTGTGTTATTTTATTTTTGTACTTGTATAAATTTTTGTTAATAAATAAACTTACAAATATTTATAGTGTTTTGATACGTATTGAAGTCATCGCTTTTTAATTAAGTACCTATTTAATGTAATAGTTACCCACTAGGGCAGGTCTCCAAATCCCGCTCACCTGGGGGAGCATACACCTGCCGCGTGTGTGGACGAGGGATCCTCTCCCGCATAGGCCTATACAGCCACGAACGCCGTTACCGGGATGCTGCTTAAAACATCTGACACAGATGAAAAGACCTATTATTACCCACTAGGAAAGGAACATGTCCTCCATTTAATAAAATTAAATTTATTCTTTTATATCCATTTATATACAACAATATAATAAAATTCTAGAGGCCTCTGCGTATTTCTAGCGACCTCAGTCTAACGCCGAAATAAATTTGGCGACCACTTTATAGCGTAAGTAGGAGTATCAGGGTAAGAATTTATTACTTTAAAAAACCTAATTGTGGCCCCACACTAGAGTTACACCAAGAAAAGTCTGCAGAGATTTACATAGATAGTCCACGCAGTGCAGGTGTTATTTTAAACGTCAAACTCTTATGAAATGGTGACGTATAAATACAGGTGCATTGCGTGGCCTATCAAAATCGTTACAGACTTTTCTTAGTCTAACTAGGCGTGGCTCACTCTGCGTTTTCGTCGCTTTGCGACAGGTAGCTACAAGTACATCCGTACCACACCAATTTTGCCGCGCCAATCCAAGCCATAAGCCGCGCGTGGTGCTGTCTCGACCTAGCGGCCATATCTGATCGTAACAGACGCGTTTTGTTAGAGTGAGTCTTCTGTACCTAGTACTATTATTTATTCTGTGGTCTAACTTTAGGCGACGCTTGTCTGTCACGTGGTAGCCGGTTTGCATCGATGCAGAAGAGATGCTGAATTAAAACAGCACGACTGCATCTCAACTTTAGCGCGTTTGTATCGCCACTGCACCGCTTCTGTCGCGTGTTGCAAATGCATACCCTGATTCGAATACGAGTGACTGAATCGTTCTAAGAAATCGCTGTGTGGGACCACCAAAGTATATAATACCACCCTAATATAAAATAAAGGCTATTTATTAAGTTAAGACAATCTAAAGTAGCGTTCGAAAAGCACGCGAACGCGAAGCGAAGCGGAGCGGCGCGGGTGAATCAATAATCCTTTGATACCTATGGACGTGTTCTACGTGGCCGTCACCTTCTCCAGCCTCTCGTCCCATCGGTTGCCACATCCAGATCTGATTTAAGCATTTGTGCGCCACCGTACTTTTAAGTTATATCGCTTTTACTGAACTGTGACGCGGTGGGCAAAGTTATGTTAAAGGGCAAAGTTTTATACTCCACTGTCGCACTAACGTTCGTCGAACGGCTAATAATTTGTCGCAGTCGCAGCCGAGTGCTTTTGAAATAACATTTGGCGCGTTAAAATTCTATCGCACTACCATCGCAGATTAATTATTCGTAGTTCAGGGGGCCTACCGCCAACCACGTTCGACGTGTCGCCTCTCTGCCGCACTTGTAAATTCGTACGTAAGTCTGACAAGGAGGCAACACGTTGAACGTTGTTCGCGGCAGGCCCTCTGGTGTGGAGCCACGTGAACTGCAGGGGGTAGCACCTGTTTGCTGCGTTACGTCAACGTATGATTATTTTGATAAAGGAAACTTCGTATTTTTAATTTACCTTTTAATCGATCCATCATTATGCCGTGACGTCACGTGTCACACCAAAGGCGTAGGCGTATAAACATGCCTAGTAATCACTTTAGGCATGTTTACTATTATTTTTGGATATAATTGACCGATAATTGATCATCGTGAGTAGTGTCTGTGTTATAAGATAGCTATGGGTTAATTTAATTCACAATAGCTGACACTGAATGCCGAATAAGTAATAGAATTCTAAAAAAAGGATACATGACTTCTTAAATAGTTATTTGTTTTACAAGGGGGTAAAGTTGCTTTTTAACCTCTCATGCTAATATTAATACTTCAGCGAGCGAATGATTCCATAGGTAATTGGAAACAATGAAATTTTGAGCGTTGTGAAACACAAGGAAAATACTAACTGTGAAATAGGTATCAAACAAAATCAAAGCAAATCTATACAAAATAAATGTTATGAAATGTTTATCATTCAAAATCATCATTTAAAAGTCAATTCTACCAGTAAACATAAGAAAACGACTCCAAAATTGCAGTTGATTACTTTGTCGCACATGTGAATAAAATGCAACTTTCTTATAAGTTTTTGAACAATCAAGAGAGCCTTTACCAGCTGGTGTGGTGAAAAAGTAGTTTGTCGATTTCATGACAACACTAGCTTGTTGAAGCGGACGGAGGGTGGGTAAATGTGGCTATAATTGTTTAAAACAAGTTTGGTTCTTGTTCGGTAAATACGACTTTTTTTATAAAACTTTCCTGAAAACAGGTTAAGAAAACCGGCCAAGTGCGAGAAGGAATCGCTCGACAAGGTTTGCCTACCATCGCATAATTTAGGTTACAAAATAACTAAAATAAGTGTGTCGTCGCTTAACTTCAAACTCGGGTAAATCCATTCGACCCTCAGCAAATATCTACCTTTTCTTAATACTAAAATCGCATAATCTGATAAATGGATTTACCCGAGTTTGACGTTAAGCGACAAGCCCGCTTCCGCTCCTAAATTACACCACAATATACTATTTTAGGGAGCCAATAAAAGCGAATGCTCTGATTAACTTCGCGTATACCTAATTAGCGCCTGACGCTAGAAAGAAAACGTTTACCGGGCAACATGCAGTTAACAAAAGCAAATACATCAAGTGATGAAGTGACCAGCGCCTACCATGTTGGAAATTTGGTTTTGGATTACTTCAACACACCAGAAGATCATGTTTGGCAGGTTGTGAACCTAAGAGTTTATTTTTACCTTACCTTTGTTCACCACCATTGCCCTTATCCCATTCATTTGGGGTCGGCCCAGCATGTGTTTTTCTTCCATACCTCTCTCGCTCTCATCATTCACTCGCGTTCGTTTCATATCATCTCTTCTCTCACACAGCCTATCCACCTTTTCCTCGGTTTTCCTCTCCCGTTACTTCCCTCCACATTCATTTTCTCTCGCCCGTCATCTCATCATTCACTTGCGTTCGTTTCATATCATCTCTCACACAGTCCATCCACCTATTTTCTCGGTTTTCCTCTACCGTTACTTCCCTCCACATTCATTCGTAATACCTTTCTCGTCACAAGACTTTCATCTCTCCGCATTACATGCCCGTGTCACTCTAGGCGATTTTATTTTAACGTTGCTATAATGTTTATTTTACTTTGAATACCCAAAGGTCATTAAATAAACACAAACCCCAGTATCGAAAAAACTGTTCATGATTTTTCTTCCTTAAGGGGCCCACAGATTACCAGTTCGCCGGACGATATCACCCAGTCAGTTGTTCGGAACTGTCAAAATTTTGTTTTAACTGACAGGCGGATACCTGACGACGAAGGGGACCGACTGTTAATCAGTGGGCCCCTATATATCTTCCAGCGAACTGGTAATAAGTGGGACCCTTAAAATCAGTTTCGCGTTTGGGTCTGTCTGTTGGGCTTTGTCCCTTAAATAAAATAAATATTGCTTTTAGATTGACGCTGGAACTGGCGAAGTTGAGATGAAATCATCGGTGAAGTCCCGTTCAATACAGTTGGCCAGATGTCTAACGAACGCGGGTCTGAAGCCTGGCGACGTGGTTGCCGTGTCGGGGGTTAACCATCTTAACGCACACATCCCCTTTTACGCTGGATACTTAAATGGACTGCCAATCACTGGAATTGACCCTTTCTACGTATACGGTACAGCTATTCTTCTATAAGATGATTATTTTATCTTATTATTTGTAGGTCTTTAGGCAACAGTAGCCAAGACTTCTTCCTCGCGTTATCCCGGCATTTTGCCACGGCCTGCGGTCAAGACTGAAAAAAACATTAGAGTAGTTGTAATAATAGGTTATATATTTAAATATTAGTTAAATATTAATATTTCTGTTTTATTCACACATCCAATTCATTTAAACCTTTTGCTGGTGATAAAGTACAGTCACCTGCAATAATATGTCTTCGAAGGCCGCAAAAACATGTGACTCGCTCTTATGGTTCTACAAATAATATCGTGTCAGATATTTTTCCGGCCTTTGATGCGAAATATATTATTGCAGGTGACTGCACATACTATAATACTTTATTTTTGAAAAGCAATACTTTTTTTTGTTCAACAGAGGAAGTAAAGGTAGTGTTAAATATAACAAAGCCAAAACTGGCTTTTTGCGAAGCGTCCAAGTTGGCAGACTACGAGAGGGCGGCTCGAGACCTCGGGTTGGACACTAGGATAGTGACATTTGGTGCCAGCGACAGGTCTTACGCCGATTTCGTGAAGACGTACGATGATCATGCGCCCGAAACCGAATTCAGGTTAGTCTTTTTATTAGTTCCTAAACACTATACTAGATATTAGCGTCGTAGTTAGCGTTAAAGCCATGGAAAATGACGTCGCGCTAACGTTGCGTAGAGCAGCAGCCATACAATTGGCTACCACGCTGACGCCTGGAAGACGCTAGTGTGGGGTTGCCCTTAAAGTTATTAATATAAATTAATTATTTATAAATATTTATATATTATACAGCGTTAAGTTTCAGAACCGACTTCAATAGGAAGAAGTTATTAATTCGACCGTTTTATATAGAGGTACTTCCAAATTGGTCCCATATTTTATCAAATCCAGTTCTAATGATGGGATGCATGAGGCATTGAAGGGTAGCCCACGAGAGAAATATGTATTTTGGTGCAGTATCATAAAACCAAAGTACCTACTCGTATATTTTAATGCGTACCTATATAGATAGAGGTATCTACATATATTCTTGCGTAAACAAGCATAATAAGTAGGTACAGTAATTGATTGTCAAATCGATAAGATACAATCGTAATAAATCGATAAAGCGCCAGTATGGGGCAATCCGTAATGCGATAATCCTAAAATAAATCAAAGTTAGATTTGTTGGATTATTTTTATATGTACCTTGTACAATTGAATAAAGAATATTTATCGTGTGTGATTTCCCGAAGTCATCAATTTTCACACGAATGGAGATGAATTTTTCTTATCGGCTCAACCCCTGGGGTTGAGTTTTTCTCTTCTACCCTGTGGTGTGAAGTGTTGTTAAATAGGTACTTTTTAAGCAAAATCGGGTCTTCAACGACCATTTTTAAATAAATTGAACAATTTTGGAAGTGACCTTTCCGAAAAAAAATATGCATCTCTAGGCATGTAACTAAAAGCAAAGTTGTTTCAGAGTGGCGAACTTCGACACTGAAAAGGTGTACGCGTGGCTCATCAGCACGAGTGGCACCACTGGCATGCCCAAGGTCGCGGCCATCAAACACTCCGAAGTCTTGAAGGTCGTAAAATTAGGCGCACTTGTGAAACAAAAGTAAGTAGTTTGATGCATTCGCCGCCCCACGCTTGATTAGTCTTTCAACTGAAAGATTTGTAAGCTTTTCCCATAAAAATGTTTTATGGCTCCTCTACACGATGGGCCAACGCGGGCCACTCCAAGGGACGCATTTACAGTTAGTAGCACAAGTGAACCAATGTCAATGACTCTCATATATTTATCGTGTAAAAATTAAAGGGATAAACATTCTCGCTTGAATACTTTTATTATAAGAAACTGTACACTATTATTAACTTACATTTAAGTGTAATCATTAAGTTTGAAATCACTGTAAAACTTTTATACTCAAATTAACATTGAATCAGTTTTGCTCCTCCTAGTAAGATAAACATTGAATCAGTATTGCACCATATATTTATGAGAAATTTTACACTATTAATATTTTGTCCATAGTCCTTTGGCCTTTTTTACTGCAGCCAAACGCTTACCCATGCCCTTTACTACTTTTTCACAGTACGCAGGCGACAGTAACTCCCATTGTTCTTGAACTCGAGCCCACAATATGTGTAATGACGATGGCGGTGAGTCGTAGTTATTCACTAACGCTTTTTTTAACATAGACCATAGGTTTTCGATGGGGTTTAAATCGGGACTTTGAGCTGGCCATTCTAACACATGAAAACCCTGTTCAGACAACCATTTTTTAACAACTTTTGCAGTGTGTTTAGGGTCATTATCGTGTTGAAACCATATTTCGTTGACTGGGAACGGCATATTCTCCAGCGTTTCCCCTAACTGCCTCTTTAATATGTCAAGATAGATCTCTTTGTTCATTATCCCATCAATTTTACGAATAGAACCAGGTCCAAAACAAGTCATACAGCCCCACATTTTGATGTTACCACCTCCATGTTTAACAGTTTGTATGAAATCTCGCACATTCATCCCTTCTCCTTCTCTTTTCCAATTCCATTGACGGCCGTCCGTTGAGTATCTGTTAATTTTAGTTTCATCTGAGAAAATTACCTTCGCCCAGTCTTCCTCTGTCCACGTTTCGTACTTCTTCACGAATGCTTGTCGAGCTTTTACATTTTTCTTACTAATAAGCGGTTTCTTTTTCTTCTCCACTGCTCGGAATTTTGCACCCTGAAGACTTCTTATCACTGTCCATTTACTTACGACCTTTCCTGTTTGTTTTCGTAAGAGTGAGGCGGCATGCGATGTGGATTTTGCTTCGCCAGTGACCATATAATGTACAATTCTACGCGTGTCTTGCGGGCTTAACTTTTTTGTTCGCCCCCCACTGTTCTTTTTCAAAGGTTTTGTACATTTTTGTCTTATTCTCTGCACAGCCGACTGGCTTACGGTTAATTTCTTGGCTATTTTCCTAGTCGACAGCCCTTCCTCCAACATTTTTTTAATCAAATCATTGATAGGCTTGGTAAACGGTTTCATGGCTAACGTTTTATTTTCAATTAACAACGAAGTCAATCAATTCAAGAGAAATCGTGAATGATATCATGACAATCATTAAAATAAATGCACATCGGATATAAGTTTAGTTTTAAGTCCGATTAATCAAACGGCCTGCTATCGAAAGAGGTCGGAGCAAAATTGATTCAATACTAATATGACCTTATAGAGAAAATGCATTGCTTCAATCTGTAATTATGTAATGGCAGACCATCTCTATATAGTACACTAACAGAAAATAGTGAAATATAAAATTAATTAGTTATCGTTTTTATGTAAAGTAAAGGTACATGTCAAAGTAGTGAACATTGGTTCACTTGTGCTACTAACTTTAAAGGGAGCAAGTGATATTGCTAACTCATTCTACCGCATAGCTGCGTCCCTTGGAGTGGCCCGCGTTGGCCCATCGTGTAGAGGAGCTATTATCAATTTTACAATTCTTGCTACATCACATAAAAAAAATTATTTCGGCGGGAGCACGGTCGAATTTTTATCAACTGTCACCATGACTGTCACGTTCTAACAAGTATGTAAGTGCGAAAGTGACAGGCATGGTGACAGGCGATAAAATGGAACCATGCATCCAATACAATGTCTTATATTATTCGTTTTTAATTTGAGTATAGTTATAATGTTGCATAACATAATATTTATTTTTGTTAAAATGAATACAGCCAGTTTTCAACTATATTTGCTTTGTTGGGTGATGTTAAAATGAGTGGCACCTTAATTTTCTGTGGGTGCGTACTTTGCGTAGGAGTTTATTTGGAAATTCGTTTATTGAAACAAACGAAATATTTAGGATTACATTGGTTCATATTAATTGGCTATTAGGATAGTGCAGGGGGGTTATGCGGGAAATTTCAACTAATCGAAATATCTTTTTCGCTATTTGACCTGCTAGCATGGGTTGCGTTCTTACGGGGGACTCCATACATCAAGCTCGACTTGAAGTATGGACTCTCTCGCGAGAACGCAACTCATGCTAGACTGCCTGGACATACAGGGTTCTATGCTCTGTATCTTTAGGCATTTAAATAAAAGTAAACATAAGTAATCTACCCTCAAATGGCCCCTCAAGCAAGGTAGATGAAAACATTACACGATCAAATAGTCAGTTCTCAGTGATAGATCCCAGTAACTCTGCTCTAACTGAAACTGAACTCTTTAAATACCTAAAGATACAGACTATCGGCTCGATTCCGAAAATGAATTAGATCTCTACTAGACCTCAACAAGTTACGATATGGATAATTTAAAGATATTTGTAAGATAGATATGTCAAATTTGACGTTTCCGCGATTCTGGAGGTCCTCTTGAACGATTTCGACAAGTTATGACTTAGATATCCAAGTCACATCTAGCCGATATCTAATGTAAATCTAGTTGATCTCTATATCGTTTCTAGATCTTGCGATTATCTCGTTTCCCGAATACGCGTGTATAAGTTATGGCTCTAGTTATGTAAAACATGGAAGATATGTGACGTCCCACGAGTAAAGGTACCTTATGGCGGTTGGCGCTTACGCTATTATTAACGTTGCTCCAAAACTATTGCGGCTCTATGAGACGTAAGCGCCGACCGCCATAAGGTACCTTTGGCCGTGGAACGTCACATATTTCGATTAAGTCGTTGAAATTTCCCGCAGTCGGAATTGCCCCCTGCACCTTACAAGACAATTCTAAAATATTTGGTATATTTTCAGAGAAAGGGTCCCTGTTTTGAACCTGTCAAGCACGCACTGGATAACTACTTACATGTCGACACTGTGTAACATCGCTAGCGCCCAACACAACGTGCAGACGTCGTCCCCTCATACCGTCGAACATATTATAGACATTATTAATAAATATAAGGTAACGTTAATATCTTCTTCTTTTTTTTTGTAATTTTGATGGAATTTAGAGAGGGCCTCTATCGTATCCATGGCTTGACGCCGGGATGTCCCTTTTCTTAGACACAGGTCTTTACCTCTTATGAGGGTGTTAATTAGTTGTTTGTTAGTCTGTTAGTCTGCTCTTTTTGTTTAGAAATGTAAATTGGTTGTCTGTCTGTCTGTCTAGTAGGAGAGAGCGATTTGAATTTATTATGTTAATAGTTATTATTTTAATGTGATGTTGTGGCCAGCTTTGTGGGTTGATGTTGTGATATCTTCTTTATTTTTAAAGCTGTTATGAGAGCCTTTGAGCTTCTCAGGTTCCCCCACATAAATATGTCGACAGGCATCAGGCAGGAGGCGTTGGCCAATGCGAGCCGAGTCGAACGACGACACAATGGCTCCTCTACACGATGGGCCAACGCCGGCCACTCCAAGGGACGCAGCCATGTGGTAGAATGAGATAGCAATATCACTTGCTCCCTCTAACGCATAAATGCGTCCCTTGGAGTGGCCGGCGTTGGCCCATCGTGTAGAGGAGCCATAAAACTTTTTCCTATCGGAGTTTGCCGAATGCGCGTCGATATATCTGGGATCTGGGATCTGGGAAGAATCTTAGCACTTTTAAAGTAGCAGATTTTAAAGCCCAACGCAAAAAGAGTGTGTTTTTATCGAGTTCTTTTAACTTTTTTTATCCAGATTCTATACACATGCTTTATCAAAATCGGTTTATATATGTTTTTTTTATGTAATTTTAAATTCATTACTTAAATAAAATATCGTTTTTTAGCCTGCCATGCTGACTTCAAGCCCGCTGCTATTCGTCAACATATTGAGACACGAGAAATACTGCGACCTTACGTGCTTTAGCAGAATCGTCATCTCCGGCTTCCATATGAAACCTGAAATTTTTAAGCAGCTTAAGGTGAGTGCAGACATGTACCTGTCAAAATATAGAATAGATCAGAAGCGTATGGTCGCATTTTTATCACATGTCATGCCATGCGTCACTTTCGCACTTACATATTTGTTAGAACGTGACAGGCATAGTGACAAATGATAAAGAGCCGACCATCTTAGTCCTACAAATTAAAGTTAGACCAAGAAAAGTCTGCACCGATTTTGATAGCCCAGGCAGTCAGTGCAAGTGTTAAATACGTCATAGTTTCATAGAAGTTTGACGTTTAAAATACCATTTGGACTGCGTGGGCTATCAAAATATCTGCAGGCTTTTAACATATAACGTATATCACTTAAACAAAAAAATAATATTTTAAATCGGTTCAGAAACTGGGCTATCAAAATCGCTGGATCGCTGGGCAGAAGCACAGACAAAACATCCTCTAGACTGAGTATAGTCGCGCTACCTCCGCTGCCACGCATACGGTAATTTTACTCCATGTTCGAGTCGAAAGTGTCTTTGTGTGACGTCCGTGAACTCGTTCGTCGTTTGAACGGACCAATCACGGCACGGGACTTCGCTCACCTCGTCCCGCGCACCCCCGCATTTTTGGCAGCATCGGTTGCATGAAATAATTGCTTTAAACTCCGTCTAGAGGATTCCTAGTCTATGGGCAGAAGCTAGGAATCAAGAAATCTTACGATACATACATCCACAGAAAATCATACATTAAGTAGGTATACATATATCATACGTTGATTGATAATTTAAATAGGTAATTGATTCGGCATGGTCATTGATTTCGATTTTGTTATTTAACTATATCGTGGGCATTAACTTATCATATATAATAATGAATAACAAATAAGATAAAAACATGGAAGATTATAAACTATTATCAGTTTATCAGAAATCAAATAAGCCTAATAAAAAACGTGATTTTTACAGATTGACTCTAAAGAGGCCCACTGATTACCGAGTTTGCCGGACGATATCGGCCTATCTGTTGTTCGGAGCTGTCAAATTTTGCGTTTAACTGACAGGCTGATATCGTCCAGCGAACCGGTTATCAGTGGGCCCCTTAATACTGAACTATCGGATGTATCCAAGTTTGCATAAACAATATGATCGAACTTAAAAAAATATGACTCAATCATTATGAATGCATTAAGATACAATAAAATTAAAATTTTATCTAAAATAAATAACTTAAATTTTACAAAATACCTATAAGTACAGTAAAAATACCAACCTGCGAAATCCCCCAGGTCCGTCCCCTGAGGAAACCCGCCCATGAGGCTGGCTACATTCCCTCGCTGGATGGCAATGCCTATTCTTTAGCTTGAGAATGACCCTAGCACCCGAAATCTGAACATGAACTTACCCATGGAATTTAAAGTAACTACACTATTCTGACAAATTTTATTGATAGGCCTTTATTTTTTTAAGCGTTGTTTTATGGCCGAATACCGTTTTAATAAAACGTTGGGCAGTATCATAAGTCAACTTCGTTGACAGACAGACGAGTAACGAGTAAACCTAATTCTGGGAAAACCTAAAAATGAAACTAAGGTACTACTAAAATCAACTTACGTAGGTACAAGGAATCGCCTCATTTACTATTGCCCCGAGTAAATTAACTATGTTTTCTCTTACCCTCCCTGACCTTAATGTTTTTTTGGTCGGGCTGGCTGCTTTCACGTGTCTGAAAAATGATAAAACTCGTAATTGGAAATTAGACCAAAGCCTCTTCCTGCTATTCCATGAGATAATACCTACAATAACTTTTATTTTAAGGCAAGGATGCGACCTGACACCATCATATGGAACCTCCTTGCACAAACCGAGTGTGTGGGCTCCATTCTAATGCCAGCACCTCACGGCCCTCCCGGCAATTGTGGCCAAGAATTGCCGTCGGTGATACCAGTACAAGTAAGCTATTTACTGTTTAGCCTGTACTTTTCTGTTAATGTATTTAGATTGCTCCGAAATAAGACCCCACTTTGATATTTGGTAGTGCCTCTTTAAGCCCCATAACTTCAAAGGCCTCTTGAACATATTTACTTTTTTTAATAATATTAAATAATAGTACGTACAAATACATTTGTAGTGCATAATTATTTTCGTAGATATTTACACGAAAACGTACGAACGTGTTAGACTAATCGCGGTACAAAAAGTACTGAGGTTGACTGAAGTAGCATGACAAATACGAACGAACGTAGCTAATATCAGAGTAACTAGGTACTTCTTCTAAAGTAATCAAAAGGCAAACTATGTTTTTGGCTAGAAATCCCTTTCTTCGCTTTATAACGTATTTATAGTTATGTATTTAAATGATTTCTTGCTTGACCCTCTTCAGCATTATATTTGGTGTTATGATTGACCATCTTTCGTAAGTAAATCTTTTATTGATACAAATACCATATTTGCAGTTGAGGGATCCTCAAACTGGGGAAGTTATCACTGAGCCAAACAGGACAGGAGAGCTGTGTACCAAGGGACCGAGGTTTACTGTAAGTACGCTCTTAACCGAAATTTAAAGAAAAGAACACAATTTAGGCCCACTTGCACCATTCCACTAACCCGGGGTTAGCCGGTTAAACCTGTCGTAACCATGGTTACCAGTACAATTTGACACTAGGTTAACGGTTTAACAGCTTAATCCCGGGTTAGTGGAATGGTGCAAGTGGGCCTTATAAGATTTATTCCAAACATACAAATATTCTCATATTTGTTAAAATATAAAATTGTTTCCGGTCAGCTAAAGGAATTGATTGCTTGGATTGATTAATTATCTGGATCTAATCGAACTTGTTCTAATCAAATCTTCCTACTATAATTACCTATAATAATATTTTGGTAGCTAATCAAATTAATTATGGCAGACCAAAATTTACAAAAACAATGGGTCCACAATATTAAAGTAACGCCAATGTGGCTAATTCCGTCCACGGGCGTATATTTCTTTGATTTTCAATCGCAGAAAAAAAGACATTTTGATTGCTGAACTGAAACTAAAAGCAATCGCTGCTTTTGCAAAATTATCAATTCTGTTCGTTGTTCGAGAAAAACGCTAGCGAACGGAATAGCCTGTATGACGGAATTATCCACATTGACTTTAATAAATAAATTTCATACAGGAATACTACAATAACCCCGAAGCTACAGCGGCCGCGTTCACCCCCGACGGCTGGTACAAGACCGGAGACCTGCTGTACAGGGACGAAGAAGGATTCTTCTTCTACGTGGAGCGCATGACCAGCTCGTTCAGATATCGCAACTATTTCGTAAGCATATTTCTTCTTCAACCTAGCGTTTTCCCGGCCTAGCGCCAGGGTCCGCTTTCTTGCTTAGTCTTCTCCACTTTGCCCGGTCTTCGGCATCCTCATTCGTAAGCATATTTGTTTATTAATTTTATTATACACTTCTGGACCAATGTAATTACTCTAATCTATGGTGCACAGCCAGGTCCAGGTGGTGTTTGGGCGTCTAGCTAGCAACAAAAGTACAAAACGTCTTTCTGTTTCGTCCTTCTTTTACTATCATGTTCTTTTTTATTTCGTTGTAGGAATACTTTTGAAACGGGATAGTACAAATATTACAATTCCTTCCTAAACTATTAAAATCTTTTTCATATTATTTATCATTTTAACATCACGTATACTTCTCTTAGGACCTTAATAAGGCGTTTTCGTAATTGTTGCCAGAGTACGAAGTGAAAAATAGCTTAGTCAACATTATTTTTAAAAATCGTCTCCATTTTCTGGAGCTGACTTAAGGGGCCCACTGATTAACAGTCCGCCGAACGGTATCGCCCTGTCAGTTGTTCGGAACTGTCAAAATTTTGTTCTAACTGACAGGCCGATACCGTCTGGCGGACTGTTGATCAGTGGGCCCCTTTATATTTCGAGCTAATAACATAACACTTAGATATTTGTCGTCTCCAGGTCACACCCTTAGAGCTGGAGCTATTGATCCAGGAGCACCCAGGCGTGCTGGACGTGTGCGTGGTTGGCGTGCCGCACCCTGAGGACGGCAAGCAGGCGGTTGCGTGTGTCCAGACACGCCCCGGCTTCACTATCACAGAGCAGGATGTTAAAGATATCGTTGCTGGTAAGTATCACTTTAACATGTCATCTCCAGGTCACACCTTTAGAGCTGGAGCTATTGATCCAGGAGCACCCAGGTCTGCTGGACGTGTGCGTGGTTGGCGTGCCGCACCCTGAGGACGGCAAGCAGGCGGTTGCGTGTGTCCAGACACGCCCCGGATTCACTCTCACAGAGCAGGATGTTAAAGATATCGTTGCTGGTAAGTATCACTTTAACATGTCATCTCCAGGTCACACCTTTAGAGCTGGAGCTATTGATCCAGGAGCACCCAGGCGTGCTGGACGTATGTGTGGTTGGCGTGCCGCACCCTGAGGACGTCAAGCAGGCGGTCGCGTGCGTCCAGACACGCCCCGGCTTCACTCTCACAGAGCAGGAAGTTAAAGATATCGTTGCTGGTAAGTATCACTTTAACATGTCATCTCCAGGTCACACCTTTAGAGCTGGAGCTATTGATCCAGGAGCACCCAGGCGTGCTGGACGTATGTGTGGTTGGCGTGCCGCACCCTGAGGACGGCAAGCAGGCGGTCGCGTGCGTCCAGACACGCCCCGGCTTCACTCTCACAGAGCAGGAAGTTAAAGATATCGTTGCTGGTAAGTATCACTTTAACATGTCATCTCCAGGTCACACCTTTAGAGCTGGAGCTATTGATCCAGGAGCACCCAGGTGTGCTGGACGTGTGCGTGGTTGGCGTGCCGCACCCTGAGGACGGCAAGCAGGCGGTTGCGTGTGTCCAGACACGCCCCGGATTCACTCTCACAGAGCAGGATGTTAAAGATATCGTTGCTGGTAAGTATCACTTTAACATGTCATCTCCAGGTCACACCTTTAGAGCTGGAGCTATTGATCCAGGAGCACCCAGGCGTGCTGGACGTATGCGTGGTTGGCATGCCGCACCCTGAGGACGGCAAGCAGGCGGTCGCGTGCGTCCAGACACGCCCCGGCTTCACTCTCACAGAGCAGGAAGTTAAAGATATCGTTGCTGGTAAGTATCACTTTAACATGTCATCTCCAGGTCACACCTTTAGAGCTGGAGCTATTGATCCAGGAGCACCCAGGCGTGCTGGACGTGTGCGTGGTTGGCGTGCCGCACCCTGAGGACGGCAAGCAGGCGGTCGCGTGCGTCCAGACACGCCCCGGCTTCACTCTCACAGATCAGGAAGTTAAAGATATCGTTGCTGGTAAGTATCACTTTAACATGTCATCTCCAGGTCACACCTTTAGAGCTGGAGCTATTGATCCAGGAGCACCCAGGTGTGCTGGACGTGTGCGTGGTTGGCGTGCCGCACCCTGAGGACGGCAAGCAGGCGGTTGCGTGCGTCCAGACACGCCCCGGCTTCACTCTTACAGAGCAGGATGTTAAAGATATCGTTGCTGGTAAGTATCACTCCTCGTAAGACCCAAGCCAATTTTAGCGCTTTTGAATTTGGAACTTTCTTTTATTTCTATAAGAGTTCATAACTCGAATTTTATTTGTACTTGTACAAGTACGCGGGGATTTACGAGGTTAACAATCCGTCAAGTTCAGTAGCCTTCGATTTTCGGTTTGAATATTGTGAGCTTTTTTGGTTTAAAAGGAGGTAATTATTGTCTAGGGTGGCGTTTAGTACCTATGCTTCGGGAAGAAGCAAACTTGAGATTCCCATCAGGAAAGAGAATAGAGGTCTTAATGTAGACCTGCCACATTTAGGGAATTTACTTGTTAGTAAACTCTTCTGTAGGCAGTAGGGGTAAAATGGTCGCCTTTTATCATTTGTCACCATGCCTGTCACGTTCTAACAAGTATGAAAGTGCGAAAGTGACGCATGACATGACAGAAGATAAAAATGCGACCATGATATTCATGCGGTACATTTAAACTCTACTGACAATGATAATCTATTGTTTAAATTAAACATTGAATATATATATTATATACTTTCCTTAATTAAAAAGTCAATTATTAAATTTCATTTCACAGGTAAATTATCCGTTCCAAAACACATACACGGCGGCGTCATTTTCGTGGAAGACTTCCCCAGAACAGTCGCTGGTAAAATAGCACGAGGAAAAGTATACGATTTCGTCCTTGAAGTCCGAAAACCAGTTTCAGAGTACCCCTGCTCTGGAAACACGAAGAAGTTAATCAGCTCCTTCCAGCGCCTTTTCACCACGAGCAACGTCAGAACTGTTACAACAGGGAGACACTGATCGTCTTGTAGATATATTACTCTTTAAATTCTTAAGGCTCAGCCGCCAACCTCAATTTCCTTCATATATAAGTGCGCTGACGTGCCCAAAATGCGCTATAGTATTTAGCAAGAAGATAGGGTACGTGAGCCACGAGGGCGCACCAGAGAGTGGATCAGCTACACTCTAAGAGCACATTTAGACGATGCGAGAACTCGCAGCGACTTTAATTACATTGCGGTTTTTGGTCGTAACCAACAGTCCGCAACATAACTAAAATCGCATACGAGTTCGCGCGCCCTATCAAATCAGCCCTAATCAAAAATTGCCTACTCCAGAGCACACAGTCGCTGTGGCCGAAATCGGTCAGGAGCATCATTAACATCACTCATTTAATTATTTAGATCCTTTAAAACGTGAAAACTGTCCTCGTGATAAAGGCTTCAAAATAAAGCCAAAGATTGTAATCTATAACGTCATTAGATATATTATTATTTTTGTGATAAGATAGGATTAAGCCGGATGGAAAATTGTTTTTTTAAGAAAAATAGCGTTGCGTTAAAGCAGCTTATTAATCTTATTATTTAACTACCTAGATTTTCTGAGACAAATTACGAAGCAGACATACATTAAATCATTGACCATTTGTCAGTGAATTGGTAAGTAAGTTTATTTTAAGTAAGTTTTATAAGTAAAAAGTTAACAAATGCCTCTTGCATGTGTAGGTAATTTTTCTAATCCAAAATCATGACTTTTAATTTAATTACTTAACTTTGATTACTATTTCTGTTTATTTTTTATGCAAAATAAATTGTAATAGGAGATGATAAATCACTTTGCACAACTAAAAGGGGCTTTACCTAAGGAAAGTTTTTAATATCAATAGGGGGCAATGGTTTATTATTTCTACTGCTCTTGCTGCCACTGTAACCGTTTGATATAAGGATAACAATACGTATAGGTTTAGTTTAATATGTATTTGTTTGTTTAAATTGTAATTACCTTCCTAGATTTATTGTATTTTCTCAATGTACCTACCAAGGTATCATAATATAGATAGAGGTAATTTTTAGTCCTTAAGTAAGCTTATCATGTCAATTGATGGAATAAATATTATTATGAAAACTTGTGGTTTTTTTGTTCACAAACAGTAGGTCTCACTTGTAGCTTAATCTAAACGTCTCGCACTTGGCCAAATTTTCAGTCTTCACATGACGAGTATACTCATTAAATCGATGATGGAATGATAATTCAACCACGGGGTTTCCAAGACAGCCAATTTTATCTGCTCATTGTTTATTATCTGATCCACAACACACCTCTTTATTAACGATTATTTATTATACTGTTGCGAGTTGCCAACAAGCTTGATTAGAATCTACATCAACTTATCACGATAGGTAATTGTGATTGGGAAGGTAAAAATTATTAAAGTAATTTTCCTCTTATTTCCTTCAAATTACCTACAAATCAACTTTAGTTAGGATATGTACAGACGTGACAGCGTGATAAGGACAGTGTCCGCCTGTTTCTATCGCGTTGTGTTAAAACGTGACACGTATTTTATCGCTTCGATAAAGCCATCCATAATACGCCAGTAGCAGAGATATCACCACATTTGTACAGTGTGGTTACCACCAGTTAGGCACTGACATAAACGCTGTTGAGAACGTAACTTACTTTCTATGCATCTCGCTCGTACTCGCATATTAGTGCGAGAAAGATTTATAGAAAGTAAATTATAGCGCGGACGTGGCAGGCCCAGACGGAGATAGCGGGACGACTTGGACGCCTTCATCAGTGGCTGGGCGGAGAAGGCACTACAACGGGAGTCATGGAAATCAGGGGGAGAGGCCTTTGCCCAGCTAAAAAAAATATATAAATAGTAAGTATAGTATAATTTGATTTGGACATTGTCAGTGTTTGACAATGCGGATTACAACACAAGATGTTTTAAAAAGCCTATATGCGTACACCAGAAGATTATATATTATATATCATAAGGTTCTCTCACAATAGGGTATTTTACTGTATTTAAAATAAGTTATTTTATACCATGCAAGAAATAAAGCACCAGAGCATTAATTGCAGAAACGTAGACAGCAGTTATTTTTAGACACAATTTCTATTTTAAAACCCGTATACTACTTTGTAGGTAATTTGATAGTGACGTCACATGGTAAGGTTTCATATAAATTCTATAGTAGCAAAATTGTTTTGACAGTTCCAAAAACAAACCCACAGTAGTAGTCTAATACCCTATTTGGAAAAGGATTTTCGGAATGTTTGATGAATCCAGGGATCAGATCTGCAGGGCTAAGATGGTCGGGTTTTTATCAACTGTCATCAAACAAGTATGTAAGTGCGAAAGTGATGCATGACATGACACGCGATAAAAATGCGACAGATCAGATGATAATGAAATTACAAATTTAATTCGGTTAAGTTTTAGTTTCTGAAAGCGTTTAACATCATAAATTTTTCATAATCTGTTAGTGTCCAGTAACTAGGTAGACTTATTAAAATATGAACTATTATCATAAAAATATATTTTGACGTCAACCCAGGTGTTAGCGAATAAACACGATCAATCTTTACCATCACTATCTTGTCCATCATTATTGCTAACAACGATAAAACACTTATGCATCAGATAATTGATTTATAATTATTTATCTAAGACTATAATTTTCATTTCTTATAATTTAATGGGGATTATAAATCTTTTCCACTCACATGCTTGATATTTTTCAGTGACCTCTATTATTATAATAAAATAAGGGTGACAGCTGGTAGCTATAGTTACCAAAAGCATGTGAGTGGTTAGTAGAAAAAACTGAATCCATAGACAAAAAAGTTCTAATTAAACTTCACACAGTATTACTCGTAATAAATTTTCCTCGCGTTTTCCTGGCTATTTGCCACGGCTACGGCTCATAGGAACTTTAGGTCCGCTTGGCAACTAATCCCAAGAATTAGAGTAAGCGTTCGTTTTTAAAAAAGCGACTGCCATCTATCCTTAGCCTTACTTAAACTAATTATTGAACGCAAATCGGTTTTGGTGAGGTGGCTAACGTCTAGCTCGCAAAAAAATACTAGAGAGCGATACTGCTGACAGATGACGTAGCGGTTCACAATTGACTGACACCTACCGTCATATGTCAACAGTATTGTAGGCTAACGTCTACTTAGCTCGCAAAAAAATACTAGAGAGCGATACTGTTGACATATGACGCAGCGGTTCACAATAATTGGCTGACACCTACCGTCATACTCCCACCTTCAACTTCCGTTTCCAGTTTTAATCCCCACCATCGACCACCAGGGACCGCGGCTCGGTGCCACGGAGCTTGCCTTCTTTGGATCTCAAATAATTATAAATAATACGGAGTTGCAATAATACATACCACTTACCAAAGGGTATTTTTTATTATTTATTATCGTTCCGCATGACTCCAGAAATTATCTACCTACTACATACATGGCACCTTGTTTATTATTTCTTTCCATATCCACCGCCACCACCGCCGCCGCCACCGCCTCCCCCGCCGCCCCCACCGCCCCCACCGCCTCCTCCATAGCCTCCTCCATAGCCAACTCCATGTCCTTGTCTACCACATCCGCAACTGTTGATGTTTTGATTCCCTGTGGTTTTCTTTCCTCCACCGCCAAGTTTTAAACCGCGTTTTTCTCTAATTCTCTGATCTGAAATTTAATACCAAACAGTAAAGTGTCATTCTGTGGAACTTGTTATGTAAACAAAAGTCACTAGTTAATTCATCAGTTAGAGACAATTTCAATATGGTGGTTTGTTTACATAGTTAACAAATTCCACAAAATGAGACTTTAGTAAAAAATGCAGTAGATTGCCATCTACCCCTTTAGAATGTTAGGTTGATCTTAATTAGATTATATATAAACTCGAAACTAAAAACTTAAATGAGTTGAAGAACCCATTTTAGAAAAAAGGTAATAAGTAACCAAAGTAACCTACTTTCAAAATTTCATACCTTTAGAAATCTGAATGGATTCGCGAGTCCATGTTCGCTAGTACCATAGAAAGTACTACAAGTTCATATTGAACGTAAGAATAAAAAAAAATATAATGATGGACTTTCTTTGGCGGAGGTAACTAAACATGTCCATTGTCCATTCTGTAGGATATTTAGTCATGTACGTACCTATGGCAAATTAAAACATGGCTTATTGTATCAAAACTTTGGGTTATTAAATTTTCTGACTCCGCTAAATATTGGCAAGAGAAAAGACAAGATTGAACTTAGGTGCTCAAATAAAATTACCATTAATAATCTTAATTTACTAACCTGAGTTTAGGGCAGCACTCTCGCATAGACATATCGTCAATGCAAACATCACAAGTAACACCGTCAGGAGCTTCATATTTGATAATAACCTCAGAAGTGAGACCGTCCCATTTATATACGACTTTATGCGTTACCATCAGGGTATTTCCCTGGCTCTTGAATCTCATGTCTTATTTAATTGACAGTCGCGTCACTACATAATATGTGCACTGCAGTTCGTTTGTGGTGTGCGTGACGCGGCCGCTGTAGGACACCATAGCAAGCGCAGACTTCTGGCCGAAGGGTGTGGTGTTCCGGCGGTTCCGGAGCAACCATCCGAATCCTAAACCACAACGGAGCCACGCTGTTATGTCGTCGTCCAAATCTAATGTTTAATTTGTCTTAGTTTTAATTTGTAGTTTTTTTGTTGTTTCCATGTATTCTTATTTTGTAGTTTCGCAGTGCATTGATTTTTACTGTAATGCTGTGTCACTTATTTGAGTAATAAATAATTATGATTTGCTTTGGATTAGTGTTAGGGTATCGTGGGTGTGATCAATTTTTCCACGAAGACTCGACCCCACCAAAAAAATTGTATATATGTAGTGTATGCAGAAAAACTATTAACAGGTTTGCTGACTGTACATATGGTAGCTCACTTTAAGACTCTTGTCGATTTTAAGGGTTCCGTACCCAAAGGGCTAAAACGGGACCCTATTACTAAGACTACACTGTCCGTACTTACGTACTATGTCCGTCTGTCCGTCTATCTGTCACCAGGCTGTACCTCATGTACCGTTATAGCTAGACAGTTGAAATATTTCACAGATGATGATGTATTTCTGTTGCCGCTATAACATTTTTTGACTTAAAAGGTGAGTGAGCATTTTAAAAAACATTTTTAAAACTGAAGAAAGTTTAATTAAAATAACAAATCATGTGGTTTATATGGTTTATTAATAATTATTTACAGTTTCTTAATACATACTAATGAAAGACCACACTTTGTAGTGATCGATAGGGGATTCATCAGGCCGTGTAGCCAAGATGCCAATCGCTTACGCTCCGTAGCGATCGAAACGCAACTGCCATTGTCGCACTCATATGGAAGAGTGATAGAGAGACATAAAGCTTTTCGTTGTCGAAGTGATAGCGATCCCCTATCGATCGATTTAGACGGCGCGACAATTTGCATGCGATTTTAGTTACATTGCGGACTATTGATGTTACATCCGATTCAGCCGATCAATCAAATATCGCAATGTAATGAAACTCGGATGCGAGCTCGCGCGTGCTCCTGTTTTAAGGAACACGTTAACTTTTCCATCGATGTGGTTGGACGGGGTAGCCGTTGACGGAGGCGACGGAGATGGCCATCACGAGGCGCATGTCCCCGTACGAATCCGGAGACGTCAGACGGAACTCACGCAACACCTTCACATAGTCTTAAGGAACATGTTAACATTTCCGACGATGGAGCTGGACGGGATAGCCGTTGACGGAGGTGACGGACACGGCCAGCACGAGGCGCATGTCCTCGTACGAATCCGGAGACGTCAGACGGAACTCACGCAACACCTTCACATAGTCTTAAGGAACATGTTCACATTTCCGGTGATGGAGCTGGACGGGGTAGCCGTTGACGGAGGCGACGGACACGGCCAGCACGAGGCGCATGTCCTCGTACGACTCCGGAGATGTCAGACGGAACTCACGCAAAACTTTCACGCACATAGTTTTCACTAGTTTGGTGCCGAAGTATCGACCTGCAAATATTTCATTGATATGATCTCTGCACACAAAGTACCCTGATGGCGAATTCTCGCAGACGGGTTTGAAATAGAATAATTGTATAAGAAGCGAACTGTATAGGTACTTTATCTATTGTCATTATAAACAAGTAATTGATATTCTTCCAAGGAATGCCTTTTATTGCATGGTATAACTATGGTCATTTCTGAATATTCCATAGACCCCTTAGAACTATGTAACTATTTACTTATAAATTGAAAGGCAACACAAAGTTGAGAAGAATATTTAACCACAATTTTGTACTTCGAAAAATGGTACCAAATTTTTGATGTGTGAATGATACCAAAATTACATCATTTTGATATTAAGATGTAAGTTTAAACTGGTCTGCAGATTCATCGAATTTTATATATACTCAAAATAACTTATTTCATATATTATGTTGCTTAAAAACATAATGGCTTACCCATGCAATCCATCGGTCCCAAGCTGAACGGTATATAGCAGCTACCGTGCTGCAGCTTCGCGTGTTCGGGTCTAAACCGCTCCGGGTCGAAGCTGTCCGGGTTGGTCCAGTACCGCTTGTCCCGGTGCATGTGGAAGATTGGGATGACGAGCGAGCAGCCCGCCGGTAATGTTGCGTTACCTAAAACAGAGTAACTGTATAAACTGTATGTATAAGTATATAAATTGAAGGGATGTTTACAAAAACAACATAACTGACTACACTGGTTGACACCTGAAACGATTGACAATGTTCTTAAAAACGTGTCAACCGCTCTAAGCAGTTATGCTGTTTTTGTAACCATCCCTTCAATTATAGATGGTCAAGCAAATCTTGTCAGTAGAAAAAGGCACGAAATTCAAATTTTCTATGAGACGAAAGCCGTTCACGCTTACATTATTAAAATTTGCCGCCTTTTTCTACTGACAAGATCTGTTTAGCAACTTTATTTCATCATTTGTTGGCGGTGACGAATACTGTAGCACAGAATAAGTAATAGTACTACCGTATAGAAAGGAAACTTCCTAAAAAACCGAAGTTTGACAGGGGTTCAGAGTCGAATAATGCTGTCCCTGTCTAATATATGGCACTATCCCTGTCGGCTATTTAGGGTTGAAAAAAGTCAAGCCATTATCTTATCTGTGGTCGTGCACGCAAAGGAAGGTCAAGTTGTGTCAACCCTAATAATTGCTCGGAGCAATGCTGAGCCGAACGAAGCCGAGTTTGCCCGAAGTCAGGAGTTTCGTACCCCTGACTGTAGCTGATTTGTTTTTGTGTCCATTTCGCGAAGCCTACAATGATCACAAACTATGGATACTCATTTGTGTCAATAGAAATAATTAACTAGGTCTACCTATAATTATAGTTAACAAAAACGCTATAGGTACTCGGCTGGTATTTAGCTTAAAATATTATTATTATTTGTTTCTCCATTTTGGAATTCACGGGCCTACAAATCCCGGTCTTTTGATAGGCTTGCGTGGGGATATAGATCCAACACGTAGAGGCCCCTTGGAGAGCTTTAATGTCATGTAGAACGCCTGCTGGAACCCGTTCACAGGCGCAACAATAAACACCCATGAACCGGTCGCAGCAGGCATTGGGACTATTGTAGAAAAAGTGAATAGTATACCGGTCTATGGATTGAAGTTTGGATGGACAATGAGACTGGGCTATTGTAGAGAAGTCCGGACACCTGCCATAACAATGCTAAAACATGTTATCGAGGCAGGTGGTGACTTGCCGCTGACTAGATGGGCCCCTGAAACTGCCGTCGCGAAGACGACCAGGAGCAACATCAGTGTGAGCGGCTCAGGGGTGTCGAGAGGTGTGCGCCGCTTTCTACCCAGTGGCTGTTACCAGCCACTGTGCCAACTCGCGTCTTATGCATCTTTCACTTCCACCCCTGGAGCATATAGCTCTAGCGACTCCTCTCTGGACGGCCAATGAAGGCAAGCCAGAGCTGAGAGTCCTGCGGGTCCCCTTGGGGTCCACTCCGACCGACGAAGACACGCCGGAGACGGAGACCCTGACCGACTCTCGGGAGCACTCGGGTCCGTGGGGTCGTTACTCCCCAACAGCTCGCCACAAGCTGCCCTGCGGGCTTATTATTATTATTATTATTTTGTATCTCCTTTTGGATATCACGGGCCTATAATCCCGGTTTTTTGATAGGCTTGCGTGGGGACACAGATCCAACACGTAGAGGCCCCTTGGAGAGCTTTAATGTCATGTAGAACGCCTGCTGGAACCCGTTCACAGGTGCAACAATAGACACCCATGAACCGGTCTCAGCAGGCATTGGGACTATTGTAGCAAAAGTGAATAGTATACCGGTCTATGGATTGAAGTTTGGGTGGACAATGAGACTGTGCTATTGTAAAGTGTTCGGACACCTGCCATAACAATGCTAACACACGTTATCGAGGCAGGTGGTGACTTGCCGCTGACTAGATGGGCCCCTGAAACTGCCGTCGCGAAGACGACCAGGGGCAACATCGGTGTGAGCGGCTCAGGGGTGTCGAGAGGTGTGCGCCGCTTTCTACCCAGTGGCTGTTACCAGCCACTGTGCCAACTCGCGTCTTATGCATCTTTCACTTCCACCCCTGGAGCATATAGCTCTAGCGACTCCTCTCTGGACGGCCAATGAAGGCAAGCCAGAGCTGAGAGTCCTGCGGGTCCCCTTGGGTTCCACTCCGGCCGACGAAGACACGCCGGAGACGGAGACCCTGAACGACTCTCGGGAGCACTCGGGTCCGTGGGGTCGTTACTCCCCAACAGCTCGCCACAAGCTGCCCTGCGGGCTTATTATTATTATTATTATATGTAAATGCACAGGCAGCTTAAAGCTGATACGTGCACATCAATGTCCACTTGTGTTTTGTAGTCTACGAAAGACACATACATAATACATTATATAATATACATATGTACGTACTTATTTGAATATCATCAGATATGGTCCTCTGCAGCATCACTCCGATAGGGAAGAGCCGCAGGACCTCCTTGAACGCCATGTCTAGGTACGGCATCTGCTTGATGTCGTCATCAGTGACGTCTCTGTCGCTGTCGCCGAACACGCTTTTTATTTCAGCGTAAACTTTTTCCTGTTTAAAATAAGAAATAAGTAGGAGTCGCATTTATTAAAGGAGCTATAGGATAAATTATCTGCATATGTATTTACAATTGTGAAATATACAGTGATACGGATCTGACAGCTAATCTAGATGACGCCGCACGTTCAGTGGTTGAATTGACCTACTTTACGCTAGCGCTTGAGAACAACATTCATCTCGCTTAAATAGACCAGAAGCAGTATCATGATCGCATTTTTATCACCTTTCATGTCATGCGTCATTTTCGCACTTACATATTTGTTAGAACGTGACAGGCATGGTGACAAATGATAAAAAGACGACCATCTTAGCCCTACAGACAGAGACACCTGTCATGGCATGTGTCACTTTCACTCTTACATATTTGTTAGAACGTGACAGGCATGGTGATAATGATAAATAAATAATAACTATTACTTTATTTATATTTTTAGTATTGGCCTTTTGAATTTTACCTGGTGGTCAGGATGATACGCCATCATCAGCAATAAAAAAGATGCCATCTTTGCCGTTGCCTCTTGACTCTGTAAGAAATTGAATATATTTTACAGTTGTCTTTGAATTGTTGCTTTTATTTTGACAGGCTTATAATTTTATGAGACGGTGAAGGGATCATTATAACAATCTGCCAGTACATTTTTAACCATTTTATACCGGGTGTGGACTGTAATATGAGCAAAAAATTTAACTATAGGCTGTACTCCTCATACTGACCAACATTTGTTCAGCAACTTTTAAAAATAACTTGTGGTTTGATTTTTAATACACTTTAAAGTTTATTCTAAGACGCAATGTATTGCGAATTTTGTTATGTTTAAGGCGTGACAAGCAACGTCAATCACAATGACATGGGGTGGCGATAGCGTCCATTGAAGATAATATTTATTTTGTATGGAAAATAGGCAGTCTAAATACTTTCATAATTTTTATAAGTTGTTGAACAAAAGTGTCACCGTTTGAGGAGTACAATCTGTTTTAATTATTTGCTCGTGTTACAGGCCACACCCGGTATAGGTAATCTTCATCTTTAGTAATTCTTTTTTTTTACTCATGGCTCGTTTAATGGTACAATCAATACACTCGTACTACTTAGCTATGGGAACTATGGGATAAAGTTATAAAAGTACGTACCGAAGTAAAGAGTGTGAATATTTCCCTCAACATTTCGTCATAGCTTGATATTTGTTTAGACAACACAAGTCTATCCACGACGCTTAGTTCAGTGTTGTGTGCATCATCACCTTCCAATTTAAGTATCTCCATTTTCCTATCATCATCCATGGCTTCCAGGACTTTAAGTCTGTGCTGCACAATGACGTCTACCATCTCTTGCATCTTTTTTATAAACTTTAGTTGCTTTTGATAATATTTTGTTATTCTGTACAAGGGCTCTATTTGAAGATACCATTGTGTCATCCTCATAAAGACGAGCAAATATAAACTGCAACAGAATTTCGATAGGTTAATGGACATCTAAGAAAACTTTTTCACCACAGTAAATAAGTATTATTTGACCAAATAAGCATTATTTGCTGCTTAAAGACATGAATAAAGCAGGTTTACTTACTCGTGTGATTCGCGGATGATCCAATGCATATTTGGCAACTTTAGTGTTTGTTGTCTAGTCAATCCCATCAATGCCTCTAAAAATAAGAACATAAACGTCATAAACACATGAAAAAGTGATGTAGAATTTCATATTTAATACTTATGTTTTTCCACAAAAGTTTTTATAGCCGACTGTTTTTTCGTTATGGTCAGTAATTTGTTTCTAATCAAGAAATTTCTAAGTCCAATACCCGAAATTTGTTGTTCTATCTAAGATTACCTGGTATTCGGTTTATTACCTTTGGTTTGTATAGGCAAACCAGGTTTGCAAAAATGCTTTCATTGATGTAGGTAACGTTTCTTAAAGAATGTCAAAAAATTTTTTTCTACATGATTTAAAATATTTTTGGTCGTTTAATATAATTAAATAATGGAGTAAAGTGACAAAGTCACAAGTATTAGGATAATACTAAAGAAATATTACGGCAGACAGTGTAAGTGGTGCCCATGACGACTTCGTCGTAAATGTCGAAGGCCTCGCCGCCTCGGCCCCTCAGCCTCGCCAGCATCTGATCGGCCTCCCTGTTAAACACCTCTTCGTAGCTCTCCACTGCCCTTCGGCCGTAGTTAGGCAACGCTATTTTCCTGCGTGTTCTCCAAGTTGGCCCTGTAATTTTTATTTAAGAATCAGAACATGTAGGTTTGAGCTTTTGAGATTCAAAATTATTGAGGAGAATTCACAGATATTTGATTCCACTATAAAGATTAAGTGTGTAACAAAAACCATCTTCTATTTGATTTAGATTTTAGATCTTCTTTTTAATCAAATCGTAATTAATTGTTATATAGGTAGTGACATTTTTCTAAAGTTAAATTAAATTAATCGATCGAGTGAGAAGAGGTTTTAGGACAACTTAAGGATGATTCACATTAGATCGGGCCGTGTACTTTTCTATGACATGACAGGCGACCACGTGATGCTTTCCATATAATACGATGCGCTGGAAGCTCCGGCCCGGACACGGCCCGGTCTAACGTGAGTCATCCTTTACCTGATCCGCTCAGAATGCCTTCTCCTAAAAAGTCAGCCATGTACTTATACTGCGGTCCTTTGGTGCTAGTTTTCGAGTTCGTGAGTAGACTCTGAAATATAATATTTAATTTAATTACAAAGAATCCTAATGGGTCGAAGTGTGTAAAAAGGACCGACGCAAACAGCTTTAAGAATAACTCACGCTAAACTGAGCCAGGGCCGGACCGAAGCTTCCGGCGCTTCGTTTTGTGTGGAAAGCATCACGTTAACATTGATCTGCCGTCATAAAAATGACACGTCGGATGCACCGGCCCGGGCTCGGCCCGGCTTAGCGTGAGTCATCCTTTAGGTTGTTCATCAGTCATGCTTAACGATTCGTCAAGATCCAAAAGTGTTATTGGGCCCAGAATAAGTAACAAAAATCAGAATGCTATGACATCTTTAGAAAGCGACACAATATTTGTTAAAAAACTTAAAAGTCTACATCTAGAATAACCATGTTATTCTGATGATGATTTTATGAAAAAAATAGAATTTTATTTTAAAAATAGTTATAGTTAGTTTTTAGTTAAAATAGTTAGTTTTAGTAATAGTTAATGCATGATTATCAAATTAACAAACTGTAATAAGTGACCTATGTATGTTAGTTTATCTAGAATTCTATTTAAACAGCTTAGTTAAAAATGTATGACTTGTAAAATATATTTTACCCATAAAGAAACTAAATAAAAACTAAAACTAACTAAATTAGATAAGATAAGATTACTTTGACGTCGTCAGGATCGCTGACGACCACGTTGAGGTCGGGGCCAAGCCAGAATCGCCACACGTCGCCGTATTCCTGCATTAGCTCCCCGATCACGTTGTTCAGTTCTGAAAGAAGGAGGATGATTCACGTTAGACCGGGCCTGGGCCGGGCCCGAGCTTCCGGAGCTTCGTTTTCTATGGAAAGCTCCACATGATCACAGATCAGCCGTCATAGCACGGCCTGGTCTAGTGTGAGTAACAAGTATTGTGCCGGTTTCCTCACGATGTTTTCCTTCATCTAAAAGCGACTGATAATTTACGAAATAAATGATATTTCGTACATAAGTTCCGAAAAACTCATTGGTACGAGCCGGGGTTTGAACCCGCGACCTCCCGATTGAAAGTAGCACGCTCTTACTGCTAGGCCACCGCGCTCCATATTTAAGATCAACTAAATGATTAAATTTAATTAATTGGGATCCGAAAATACATATATTTTGGAATATGGTGAAAGAGACAATAAAACTCTTAATTCTGAGTATGTTGCGTCAGAAAAAAAACATAGGTTGTGGGACTGGATCCAAAATGGGTACAATTCGGTATCACCTCGTTAGAATCTGGTGTAACCCAACTAGGGTTACCAACTTTTTTTTGGTGGAATATAGTTTTTTTAATATAGGAATTTTCCAGAACGAGGCATCATCAAAAATATAGAACATTTCAAGAAAATATAGTACTTTTAGATAAAATACTAAACATGAGTACGTGTGAGGCTAATAAGTACGTTTAATTAGAAATATAGCATTTTAGCGAACTATATATTTTTCCAAAAGTATATAGTACAGAGAGCGAAAATATAGTACAGTATTATACAGGATGATTCATGAGACGTGAGCAGGACTAATCCTGCACACTCAGTAACTGATAATTGATCGATCACCGTCGTATTTAGGTGAAACAATCACACTTTTTCCTATTTATTAACTTTATGGCGAGGGCAAATTTAATTATCTACAATAATGGTCACCCTACAATACCTAATTAATAAACATAAAACCTCTTTAACCGTAATGACAGCATTATGATTACGAAGAAAATAAACTGTCAAACTTGAGTGAGATACGAATTTTTAAAAATAACCAGACCGTGATGACATTCAATTTGACACAGAATATCGGTAGTTTAGTATTCTAATTGTAGGGTGACCATGCATGTCGTAAATAAATTAATAACTTTTTTTTTCAACACGACTAGAAAATTAACGTTAACCTCACTAATACTGATACGAAACAGTTGCTTATAATTTACGAAATGCGCAGTGTTAGTCCTGCTCACGTCTCCTGAATCACCCTGTATACATAATATAGTACGGTTGGCAACCCTAAACCCAACTGGGTAAGTACTTGCACCGCTTGAGCTATAGATTTACGAATACGTATTGAAGTATTCCTAATTAATGAGTAAGGTTTCATATTAAAAAAAATATATTACTAATAATTGACTTAAATCGATACTTAAAATTAATAATTTTAAATTAAATAGATAATAATAATAATAAATAATGCAGGGCAGCTTGTGGCGAGCTGTTGGGGAGTAACGACCCCACGGATCCGAGTGCTCCGGAGAGTCGGTCAGGGTCTCCGTCTCCGGCGTGTCTTCGTCGGTCGGAGTGGACCCCAAGGGGACCCGCAGGACTCTCAGCTCTGGCTTGCCTTCATTGGCCGTCCAGAGAGGAGTCGCTAGAGCTATATGCTCCAGGGGTGGAAGTGAAAGATGCATAAGACGCGAGTTGGCACAGTGGCTGGTAACAGCCACTGGGTAGAAAGCGGCGCACACCTCTCGACACCCCTGAGCCGCTCACACCGATGTTGCTCCTGGTCGTCTTTACGACGGCAGTTTCAGGGGCCCATCTAGTCAGCGGCGAGTCACCGCCTGCCTCGATGACGGTGTTAACATTGTTATGGCAGGTGTCGGGACCTCTTTTACAATAGACCAGTCTCATTGTCCACCCAAACTTCAATCCATAGACCGGTATACTGTTCTCTTTTTCTACAATAGTCCCAATGCCTGCTGAGACCGGTTCACGGGTGTCTATTGTTGCACCTGTGAACGGGTTCCAGCAGGCGTTCTACATGACATAAAAGCTCTCCAAGGGGCCTCTACGTGTTGGATCTGTGTCCCCACGCAAGCCTATCAAAAAACCGGGATTATAGGCCCGTGATATCCAAGGAAATACAAATAATAAATGGATTATAATTTGAATTAAAAGTAGTATGTAAGTTAAAATAATTTGACCTAAAATAGTAATAATGATGTTCTGTAAATGTTTTAATGTATGAAATAATAATGTGTGCTGTAACAGATATAATGTGTTGACATGTAAAATACTTACATTTTATCAATAAAAGTTTGATTGATTGATTGATTGATATTTTTTTCTGTAGTGTGTTTTCAAAGAAAAAAAAAACACAACATTCGCTTATACCTACGAACCAGGAACAACACGAACGACCTCGAAAATTCATATTGAGGATTCTCTTCCTCAGAGTCAATTATAATTATAAATTATAATGACACGACAATCCTTTTAAAAGCTGATTGTTCTTGCAGAGGACTTGGTACATTGGGTTATTAGCCCGTTTAACCAGCCATGTAAGCATGCTCAATTACTTTTGATCCTTACCACGGTAATTTCTTGCAGTTTACTTGGCTATCAGGAATTTGTAATTACAGGGAAATTAGTTGTTTTTCCTGGTCAGACTCGTGGTCAGGTGATAGGGTGATACTATGATTATGAACGCGTGATTGAGTTTAGATTGCGCGTTATAATAATTACTTATTCAAATATGTCCCGCATACTTGTTCGAAGAGATCATGAAGATACCTACATAAAAGCAAAAAAAGATGAGATTAGTAAAGGATTCAGGGAAGCGGCGTAATGAAAAAAAAAAAAGAAATGTTACGCTGACGCGTGTTTGAGAAAAACCAAATTATGACCAATGAAATTGCGGACAAACAATAGATTAATGACTTTAAAGTCTTTAAACTTTGTCGTCGGACGGGAACATGAATCTCAAGGCATTGCCAAGTACGGGTAGCGCTGGTAGGCCGGGTAGTTGACTGGGCAAGGCTAACATTTGTCGGCGCCCAGCGCGCCACCGCCATCGAACATCGCCCTCTGTACAGTCAACGTATACCTTCCGAAGGGACCATGAAGCTCAAGGCATTGCCGAATACGGGTAGCACTAGCGGGCCGGGTAGCTGACTGGCCAGGGCTAACGTTCGCCGGCGCCCCACGCGCCACCGCCGGTGAATATAGCCCTGTGTACAACAGGGCTACAATCTACATACCTTCGGATGGGACCATGAAGCTCAAGGCATTGCCGAGTACGGGTAGCGCTGGCGGGCCGGGTAGCTGACTGGCCAGGGCTAACATTCGCCGGCGCCCCACGCACCATCGCCGGTGAATATCGCCCTGACTACAACAGGGCGACAGTCTACGTACCTTCGGGTGGGACCATGAAGCTCAAAGCATTGCCCAGTACGGGTAGCGCTGGTGGGCCGGGTAGTTGACTGGCCAGGGCTAACATTCGTCGGCGCCCCGCGCGCCACCGCGCCCACCACGCCAGTGCCACCGCTGCCAATGCCAACCATATGAACATCCTGGAACAAAATAATCTTTAGGAGTATTAAGAGGAGAACAGAGGGCCTACCGCGAACCACGTTCGACGTGTTGCCTCTTTGTCGCACTTGTCGCACTTTGTCGTACGTAAGTGTGACAGGGAGGCAACAAGTCGAACGTGGTTCGCGGTAGGCCCTCAGATTATAATACCTATATGTTATGGTGCCGTTCTTTTACATATAACTTGTTTGTTCTTTTCCTTGTTTTTCTAGTTCAGTCACTTGTTTTATTACATTGCGGTTACTGCGTTGCATTGTTGGCACAACAGTATAGCGATACAACAAAAAAACCGGGCAAGTGCGAGTCGGACTCGCGCACGAAGGGTTCCGTACCACAATGCAAAAAAAAAAACAAAAAAAAAGCAACAAAAAAAACGGTCACCCATCCAAGTACTGACTACTCCCGACGTTGCTTAACTTTGATCAAAAATCACGTTTGTTGCATGGGAGCCCCATTTAAATCTTTATTTTATTCTGTTTTTAGTATTTGTTGTTATAGCGGCAACCGAAATACATCATCTGTGAAAATTTCAACTGTCTAGCTATCACGGTTCGTGAGATACAGCCTGGTGACAGACGGACGGACGGACGGACGGACGGACGGACGGACAGCGAAGTCTTAGTAATAGGGTCCCGTTTTACCCTTTGGGTACGGAACCCTAAAAATGTACTTCGTACACTTTATTTTAGTCAATTTTCATTATTCAGTAGTCTGTGCGGAAAGAGAAGAGTCGTGGAATTTATGGGAATCAATACATTCTATGAACTTTTCTTTCCGCACAGACTCGATATGTAGGTATATGAACATATTTACGACTGTAAAATAAAAATAGAACAATTTGGTGTATTTGGAATACCGTAAAACGGGGTGAGTAGGTTTCGCGGGGAGAGTTGGGTTATGAACAGGGCGGGAAGGTTTGAGAGGGGGGTGAGAAGGGATTTTAAGGCTACTGCTACAAAAATAATGTATTCCAATTTAAAATGGGGCTATAGTAATACGTATAATAAAAAAAATCGATCCAACAACCTTCAAAAATGAACTTTGTATGAAAAACCCTCTCACCCCAAATACGAGGCACTACGGGGTGAGGTGGGTTTTCCTCTTTATCGTCAAAGTTATGAAATGGAACTAGCCAAAATAAAATACAAACTAAAATACAAACGTCCGAACCACTTATTATATACAGTTATACGCCATTCAGTTTTCACAATGTAAAAATGAAATTTTATCGAGGTTTGAAAGTCAAATTTAACCCAACTCACCCCATTTTACGGTAAATGGAGAATTTTACTAAACATATTGTATAGTTGATGTCATCTCTACTTAATTTACTTAGGTTTTTTTCTTCTGTACGAGTATACAAGAAAATATCCAAGATTGTAAGAATATATATATATACCTACCTATTTGATGTAATTTAGATTAGTTATGCGCAAGGATCAGAAGGTTAATGTGACAATAAAGTACAATGTTTGTTCTATTTCCGTCTAGTAAATAATTTAGAGATGCCACGAATATTCGGCAACTATTCGGTATTCGGCCTATTCGGCCATTTTGCCGAATATTCGGTATTCGGCTGAATGTTTCCTGCTATTCGGCCGAATACCGAATATCTGTTGCACCTACCTAAAAAGATAAATTACACAAAAAATAAATAAAAACTAGGTATATTTAATATGTATTTAAAATGTAATCTTGGAAAGTAGATAGTTAAATACGAAGGCACGTTTTTGAGCATTTGTTAATTACAAAATATATTTTTTTTACTCTAACTACATTCATTAATTCTGTTCAACATAAAAATTATATCTTAGCAAGCGTTGTGCTTTGTTGGCAAACAGTTCTCATAATAATTGTGACTCAAATGTTCGCATGTAATGCCGAATATTTGTTCGCCGAATATTCGGTATTCGGCCGAGAGACGGGCCGAATATTCGGTATTCGGCCAAATTCACTATTCGGGGCATCTCTAGTAAATATCCTTAACAACCAACTTGAAACATTTGGGCAGAGCGTCCAAGCAATGTCGGCTCGATATCGCATACAAAATGGTCTTATTATCGTAAGATCGTGACCGTACGCATGGCCACAACAATACTTACTACGTTTCGTAAGAAAACCGGTCTCGGCTTTTGCAAAATTGACACAGTTGTAAAAAAGTCCACGTGAAAGGTGTATAAGGTGCATTGGGGTGATTTCGAAAGCGGGGTAATTTTGAAAATGTCAAATATACCGGGTGTGGCCTGTACCACGAGCAAATAATTAAAACATGAATTGTACTCCTCAAACGGTGACCCTTTGGTTCAATAACTTTTAAAAATTATAAAGTATTTAGACTTCCTATTTTTCATACAAAATAAATATTATCTTCAATGGACGCCATCGCCATGCCATATGACCATATCATTTGTGATTGACGTTGCTTGTTTGTCATGCCTTAAACATAACAAAATTCGCAATACATTGCGTCTTAGAATAAATTTTAAAGTGTATTAAAAAACAAACCACAAGTTATTTTTAAAAGTTGCTGAATAAATGTTGGTCAGTATCTTTGGTTGTACAGCCTACAGTAAAATTTTTTGCTCGTATTACAGGCCACACACAGATTAGTAAACTAAAAGCAATTACTACTATAGCTAGAGTAAGCAAGATGCCTTGGTAAGCAGCAGTGTAGCGTAACAGCTTTTTCAAATTTTCCGATCCAATATCGAATGTCCGATACGACTACAAAAAATCAAAAAGTAAAAAGTGCTTTTTTAACTTTTCTTATAGGTACAGTAATAGAACAATTAATTATTGTTTGTTGTGCAAAAGAAAGCGTTAATGAAAATAAAAAAAAACTTGATCACATAGGACATTTTCTATTTATATTATATGAAAACTTTCTAAGAGTTGCTAAATGTATGAATTTTTTCAGGTTTTATAGATATTTGCAATTATCAAAATAACCCCACTTTCGATGTTACCTCAATGCACCTTACTGCATTCCCTTTCATTAAGTAAATACCTTATTATAAAAGTCTGGTTGTTTTTAACCAGAAGACTTTTGCAAGGTCATGTCAGAGACAATTAAACACTGATGAAAGCCTATCGCTTGATCTGAGCAATCAAGCAACAGAACCCCTAGTATACCTAAATTTCATTCGAGATGACTGACGAGCGTTCGCGTATGATTGATGTCTATTTTTGTATGGGATTTTGAACAGTGCACCAAGCGGGACGTTTTGGAAACTCAAAACCCCATACAAAAGCGACACAAACGCGTACGTCACGTCACGCTATCGAATGAAATTTATACTAGGGGTACTTATGTAGAAAGCTAGAAAGTAAATCCAATGCCCTATACCGGGTGTGGCCTGTAATATGAGCAAAAAATTAAACTGTAGGCTGTACTCCTCATACTGACCAACATTTGTTCAGCGACTTTTAAAAATAACTTGTGGTTAGATTTCTAATACATATTTTTAAAGTTTATTCTAAGACGCAACGTATTGCGAATTTTGTTATGTTTAAGGTGTGACAAGCAACGTCAATCACAATGGCGTGGCGATGGCGTCCATTGAAGATAATATTTATTTTGTATAAAAAATAGGGAGTCTAAATACTTCATAATGTTTAAAATTTGATGAACAAAAGTGTCACCGTTTGAGGAGTACAATCTATGTTTTAATTATTTGCTCGTGTTACAGGCCACACCCGGTAGATGACACCCTGCAAGCCTATTATGGATCGCTTTATCCACATTTATCCACGTGATAAAACAACTGTCACTTTTTAACTCTGCGGGATAGAAAGAGACGGACACCGTTTTATCACGCTGTCACGTAGACAAATACGACCATCATATCCGTACTGCTCGCACTTCTATTGAGTGTTGACACTAGGACAAATCGCCGTGTGCCTGCTACACTGCCACATCTCAAAAAACCGTTTTTTCGAGAAATCGCGTCTCAAAGTTTTGAGAGTATAGTTCAGGGTGTTTAATAGGATCTTACTCCTTTAGTTTTAGGTCTATGAATTTAAAATTAAGCTTTTTTTACTCGGAATGATATAACCCTCCTTATGACCACGCCACTTTTTAAAAGAAATGTATATTTTTTAAGACACAAGGCCCGAAAGACAGGTATTTAGAGTTGTGGCCGTATTGCAGAAACGTTTTTTAAAGATTTTGAGATGCGGCCAAATTTAAACACAAAATTATTGGATAAAGGTTACCATGCAAATATAAATAAAAACACCAAAATAGTTAAAATCCCTTTATTTTTACCCGACTACGGCAACGCAAAAGGAGGGTTATGATTTTGACCGGTATGTATGTGGGTATGTATGTATGTATGTATGTATGTTCATTTGTTCCCTCATAACTTCTAAAGTACACATTATAATTTGACAAACGATATGTCATTCGAATTATCTTAATCGTCCGCTGGTTATAGGCTATATGAAGTCACAAAAGAATGAACAAGGCGTCCTCTAGAGGTCATAAAGTCTCGAACGAAAAAAATAAAAATAAGTAATGATTACGTGATGTATATCATTTGAAAGAGCTCAGTTAGCACATTTCAAATATATAAATATTGTTAGCTTTTGCGACCGGCTTTGCTTGCATGCACCCGATGAAACATTAATTTATCGGGTAGGTAATTCGAACTACGAATCTACAAGCGCTCTGGATTCTATCCGCATATTACCCGACTACGGCGATACAAGAAGGTATTTGCAAAATAAATTTGTTTGGCCGCTATAAACATAGTGTTTTTTTTAATGACCTGCAATATTTTATAACGTGAATAGGTATAGAAGTCCAGATCAGCCAAAATGTATGAAACAGCCGTACAAGAGAGGTAGGAAGCTCGCTGTACGCGTTCCAAAGCCGGGCGCCTTCGGCGCCCTCATACTAGAGGAGTCGGGCGTAGCCTGACGTACGTGGCGCGCTGCAAGCAGTCCAAAGCCAGGCGACTTCGACTTTCTCATACTAAAAGTGTCGACATACGTGACACGCTGGACGCTTACCAAATCCGGGCAAATGCATGAAACAGCCGTACAAAAGACGTGCGGGCACGCTGTACGTGTTCCAAAGCCGGGTGCCTTCGGCGCCCTCATACTCAACGTGTCGGGCGTAGCCCGTCGTCGTACGAGGCGCACTGTATGCGTTCAAAGCCGGGCGCCTTGGGCGCTCTTATACTAAAAGAGTCGGGCGTAGCCCGACGTACGAAGCTCGCTCTACGCGTTCCAAAGCCGGGCGCCTTTGGCGCCCTTATACTAAAAGAGTCAGGCGTAGCCCGACGTACAAGACACGCTCTACGCGTTCCAAAGCCGGGCGCCTTCGGCGCCCTCATAGTAATAGAGTCGGGCGTAGCCCGACGTAGGAGGCGCACTGTACACGTTCCAAAGCTGGGCGCCGAAAGCGCCTCCATGCCAAAGGATAGCGCAGCCCGATATATGTGGCGCTCTGCGTGTATTTCTGTACTGGGGATGCCCTCGAAAAAGTAATATAAAGTGACTTCGAATAGGTAGTTAGTAACGAAGTCATGACCCCAAAATTAATTAAATAAAAAATAAGTTCAAAAACTAAAACCCGACTACTGCAAATCGCGCTCTAAAAGTATGAAACAAGATAGAATTCTTATCTGAAGTTATCAAACAGGAAATATTATAAATGTTATAATTTTTTTAATAAAAAAATACAACGTAATATGTATAATTTACTACATTATTTATATTTTTACAGAGATTCAGAGGATAGCTGTGGTCGTATGCCACTTTACCTTAAAATTTATAATCGTGGCATACGACCATGCACGGCGATCCTTTGAATATCTCTGTAAATATATCAAAAATGTAATATATTTTATTACGTTGTATTTTTTTATTTAAAAAATTATAACATTTATAATATTTCCTGTTTGATAACTTCAGATAAGAATTCTATCTTGTTTCATACTTTTTAGAGCGCGATTTGCAGTAGTCGGGTTTTAGTTTTTGAACTTATATCAACTTTGATAGGAACAAGATCACTGTACGCGATAATAATAATATGTGTAACTCAGCTAATTATTATTTTCTAGGACGCAACTCAAAAGCTTCATTTAAAACGTGTGCTTTATAGCCACAACTCAAAAGTGGCTGTATTGCAGGGAATTGTCTGACAATTTATGGTCAAATGCATAAGGCCACTTGTGAGAAAAAGGCTCTTAAAGACCTTTTTTGCTATGGCTCTCGAAATAAGGTCGTAAATTGAACAATTTTGAATACGAATCTGCAATAATCCAGAAAATCAAAAATTTTGAATTGTGGCAGTATAGCAGGCACACGGCGAAATACCTTACCTTTATTATAACAAGATGTTGACTGATTGGCAACATCTCCGAAACCGATAATCGTTTTACGTTTTACTAATAAAGACCTCGCTTTTATTTATTTATTTGCCCACCGACAGTAGCATCGCCAATTACTATCATTAAGCTTCAACGTTTCAATCTTGAAGGCATAATCGGAAAGAGTAATAATTATGCTGTTTATCTTCAGGTTTTACTTTATTTCTCAATGATAATTATTTACGTGGTAATTTACATTACGAACAGAAATAGTCTGGATTTTTTTGTAAGTTTATTTTAGACGGTGAAACTTAAATCACAATTAGCTACGATACGATACGATTATAATGCTAACTGGGAATTTCTATTTAAGAGCCCTTCAACGTGCACACTAGCGCCACAGCTAAATAATCGTAATTATTTAAATTTAACGAAAGATATTGAAAAAAGGAGGCCGCTACGTACTGCATTGTGTACTTAACCTTTTGAATACATCAAACCAGTTTTTATGTTGCTGGTTTCGGCGATCTAGGAACTCAAAACAAAAACGGCCGTTTTAACTTTGGACGCCTAGCTAGTGTGCACGTTGAAGGGCTCTTAAAGTTGTACCCCCAACTTGCATTTTAGATTTTTGAATTTTTATATATTTTTTGGAATCACGAGCTCCTTCGATCCTAATACAAGAAAAAAAGTGTCGCCAAAATTTCATATCCATTTCGGTCCGTTTTGTTACGGTAATAGAAGGTTGTGTTGAAAACCGTAATCAAACGGACAATTAAGGGGACACTTTTTTTCTTTGTAAAAATGGAAAAAGTTCGTGCTACTGAATATAAATAATAACAATTCTAACACCAACATTTTTGGTACAATGCCTTACTATTATGTAATATTTGTGTAATATTTATTTATTATTTGTGTAATAATGCCCTATAATATTTAATTATTTATTTATTATAATTTTATTCTCAGTCACCAGTCACAATTAATCGCATTTTTTTTAATGTTTCGTTTGCAACTTACCTCGAGTGACACAGTCCGCGCACTGTAACCTTTTCGAAGGCACTCCAAGTATAAGCCGGAGGAAGCTCGCGACACGACTCGCTTCTTGTCCCTTTACCCCCTACAACACCAACAGACAAGGTTGAAATACGTGATGAAAATGATCATAAATATGTACACCTGTCATCCTGATACATTTTTACTTGTCGTGTAATAAAGGCGTATCCAGATTAGTCATTTTTTCGCCAATCTGATTAAATTGCCTGATCAAATCAGGAGGATCGAATTCAACCGCCGATAATGACCGATATTACCGATAAAATGAGGTGCGGAGGCAAGAATACCAATTTGTGATAGCAGGATTTTCGATCTGGGGCAGGTTTTAAATTTGGATGCCACTTAACTTATAAGTAGTGTACGACACAGTGTTGGCCATTATTGGCCGTACTAAATCTGTAACCGTAGGTACGTTACGATTTAGGTAGTTTTATATTTTCCTTTCTTTCGTTAAGCTGAGAAGAATCGTTAATTTGCGTAAAATGCACCTCCTAAATGAAATGAATAAATTACCTACTAGAAACGTCATAAATAATAACTCACGCTAGACCGGACCGGGGCCAGGCCAGAGCGTCCGGCGCTTGGTTTTCTAAGGAAAGCACCATGGGATCACCGGCCAGCCGTCATAGAAAATGACATGTCAACGCCCTGGCCTGGGCACGGCCCGGTCACAGTACACTAAGAACAGTAGTGAATCTAAGGCCGCTCGGCAAGTTATTTGCCTACTCTTGCGTTGGCGCTTAGGGTTGTCACGTTTATTGTACCTTCATACTGATACGCGACCCGGCCGCCGCGCCCCGCGCCCCACGGCGGGTTGGTCAACGACACCTTCTCGTAACTCATGAGGCCCTGGTACTTGTGCAGCGCTAAATTCAATTTTTAAAGAGTTTTTTTTCTCGATTTTAGCCACCGTAGCCTATGGAGACTAACAAGTAACGCTAAGCGGTATTCGTAGGCAATGGATGTTCCTATATTAAGGGTGTCACATGTGCGTTTCTGACTTATGATGCAATTGTTCCTACAATACAATACGACCGCGGCGAGCTGTACTGAGGCCTACCGAGAGCAGACAAATGCGAGCGGGTGGGCATCGTACTCGAATGCACGCGATCACAGTCGCGTCGCGGTACAGCCCACACTGCCGCCACCGTATTCCCCCGTATTTTATGCTAATGTGTGCGTGGCAGCGCGTGCGTACACGGCGTCCGGCGCGCACGCACACATTCAAGCCGGCAGCGGCACATTTCTATGAAGATTCACTACTGTTCTTGTACTGTGACCCAACGAGCCAACGGACGCCAGGCACTTCGTCTGAAAGCGGCCACCATTCCGTTAACATTTTGGCCCACCTCTGCCTGGCAACATGGCCCGCCCAGCTCCATTTAGGTTTGATTATGACGTAATAACTAACCGACGTATCCTTATGTTGTACCAGTGTTGACGAAACGTTAATTGCAATTAACCATTATAAATTGAACCGTAGGTACGTTTTACCTACCAACTCATTAATGTTCATAAATTGTCTCACAACAAGTGAATTACAAAACAACACGAGCTAAATTACTAAAGTACCTAAATTTACAGCATTGAATATGAACATTATATCAAATAAAACAAAACCAAAATAATATGACTCTAAACAACAAATATCACCGCTGGAAGACCGTGCATCAAATTTTATATTTACATAGGTATACTTACCCAAAACGGGACGGGAAGCAAAACCGGACTTCACAGACGTACGTAAATATTTGTTCCTGAATCACGTGTGTTATGAATTTAACTTAAGTACCTATTTAAAATATTATTATCTCGTCTAAGTGCACACAACATCTTAAGGTTCCGCCACACAGGCGTGTTTTCCGGTAAGCGTTTTTAGCGTGAGCGCCGCCCGCAAAACGCGCCTGTGTGACGGAGCCTTTAGATAAGTGTACCTAAACGTGACATTCGTATGACGACTGCAGCTGCGGTAAGGATGACTCACGCTAGACCGGGGCGCGGCCGGGCCGAAAAATGTCCTAAAATATTTATTTACTAGCTTTTGCCCGCGATTTCGTCTGCGTGGAATTAGAGACAGCCACGGACGTAGAGAGTAAACTGGATAGAGTACATTGGCCAAAAAGTGTGTCCACATGAGAAGTCAAGGTGGGCCGTTGCATCTCTTTCTAATTAGGGTGACCATACGTCATATGTATGTGGGATATTAGGATAACATTGAATATATAGTTCGGCCAGGATCTTCTTCTATCTGTCATTTTGACTTATGTATTTGTAAGAAAGGGATAAAACATGATTTAACTAAATCAGACCCGTAAAGTTTTATGAATAAGCGCCATTGGCACCAATCCACTTAACGGGTTAACCGGTTAAACCTGGAGTTACCATGGATACCAGTACAATTTGGCACTGGGTCAATGGTTTAACCGACTAACCCTAGGTTAGTGGAATGGTGCAAGTGGGAAGGGCCTAAGAGGGATTGTCAATAGAGATGACGTCAGGGTGTCATCTATTGGGCATTAACATGTCGAGCACTAGGATGTTTACCTTGGTATTACAAGGATAACTCCATATGGTATGTGTTTTTACTAAAACATTCATAAAAACTATTGTTGAAAGCCCCAAAACGCCGCTACATTGACCCTTTGACCTGACGCTCCCGGCTACAGCCAAATAACAACCTTCTTACATTCCCACAAGGTTCAAAATTACGCCAGCACACGATGGAAACATGGAAAGAAAAGGCGCTTATTACAATGGGTAAATTTACCTCTGCCTGTATTTCTGTTTTCTTTTGTATTGTCTTCTTTTATTGAGGTGTGCAATAAAGAGTATTTGTATTGTATTGTATTGTATTGTAAATTTGCCTTCCAGACATCCGTGTCAGGTGGCCACTGACGAGCCTTCCAACAGTCCAAATAGCGTGGCTGCAATCCAAAATCGGTCCGTGAATGTCAAAAACGTACAATGTTTAATATTAGGATGCCGTCCATTTGGAAGATGCCGTTACAATTAACGGCATCCATTTGGAAGGCTCGTCAGTAGCCTGCTTTAGAGACCGACGCTCCTTTGTACATCTCACGCCCAGCTTTCGTTTTAAAATCCGCAGATGAGGACATAAAACTAAAATATAGCAGCGCCTATGAGAAACGTCACGCAACATTCACCCTTCTCGTCACATCCGTCAACGCTCTTCGCTCCTCATATGTCCGCCTCCATTAAACATCTCATGGCTCCTCTACAGTCTACACGATGGGCCAACGCCGGCCACTCTAAGGGACGCAGCCATGCGGTAGAATGAGATAGCAATATCACTTGCTCCCTCTAACGCATAAATGCGTCCCTTGGAGTGGCCGGCGTTGGCCCATCGTGTAGAGGAGCCATCAGTGAAGCTATTGCTGACCGCTGGAACAGATCCCTAAGTGTCGTAATGGGCTGGCTTAGATCAAAAATCACAATTTCGATAATCAGAGCCACAAGCATGTGCATCCGCGGAACAAGGCACAGATTTAAATCCACAAAAAGGATCCTTTTTTTTTTAAGAGGGGAAATGCTTTACGCATACCACCCGGCGCGGGGACGGGCCGGGATGGTTATGTGGGCCTCCCTCGCAGCCCTAGCCCTAACCCACCATTACCTACCATTCCTACCAATTCTCTTCATATATGTATTTTTTTCCTTGTTTCAGTTTAAATAAACTTGTTGTTGCTTTAATATTCGTTTATTATTTTTTAAATCTATTATAACTAGTTATTAGAGTCAGACCACGAATAGTCTGCAGCGGATTTGAAACGTCAAACTTCTTTGTTATTTTAAACGTCAAACTTCTATGAAATTATGACGTATACCTAAATGACACTTGCACTGCGTGGGCTATCAAATCCGCTGCAGACTTTTTTTGGTCCGACTTTAGTTATTAGTGGTTTAATAGCAGTTTAATGATGAACCGATGTTTTGTAAATAAAAATCTATTGTTCACTCGTATATTTTGTTTTATCTGCGATCAATTTATAAATACTGCTATTTTCAAAATGAATCTTTAAGCATAATTATGATTTATAATATTTTTGTTTTTCATTCAGCTTCCATTTGCATAGCTATCTCCTTGAGTCTTCTTCGATGAACCTTTGTGGATGCTGTTTGAGGAATCGTGTCTAAGAATATGACCCCTCCTCTCAGCTGTTTCGAGTCTGCCAGATTATCTGTGGAGGAAAATTTAGAAAATATGTACCTATTATTTATTCTTCTTCCTCGCGTTATCCCGGCATTCTGCCACGGCTCATGGGAGCCTGGGGTCCGCTTGACAACTAATCCCATGATTTGACGTAGGCACTAGTTTTACGAAAGCGACTGCCATCTGACCTTCCAACCCAGAGGGTAAACTAGGCCTTATTGGGATTAGTCCGGTTTCCTCACGATGTTTTCCTTCACCGAAAAGCGACTGGCAAATATCAAATGATATTTCGTACATAAGTTCCGAAAAACTCATTGGTACGAGCCGGGGTTTGAACCCGCGACCTCCAGATTGCAAGTCGCACGCTCTTACCGCTAGGCCACCAGCGCTTTTATGTACCTATTATTTATATTGATATTATATGTATTTGTATTGATATTCTTGTTACATGTCAAAAGAGCGAGAGAGAAAAAGATAATGTTTACGGGGCATTTTATATGAAAAAACCATTCGAACTTACATAATTAGAGTAAAACCAAGAAAAGTCTGCAGCGATTTAGATAGTCCACGCAGTGTATAATTTATTAAGAGCGCTCTTACAAGAAAAGTCGAAATAATGCAAAATTGATGATACTAGTCGACGAAATTCAGGACTTTGTGCTCATTATTAGAAACAATGAGTACTTGTTCCAGTAAAAGCGTCTTCTTATCTTTTTAAATATCGTTGTAAATATTAGAAAAAGGACTTATTAAATTAGTAATGAATTTTTTTCTGATGGTCGTTTCCGAAAAACCCCGTGAAGCACTGAACGGCAAGCTCTTATTTGGAAATGTTGAGAAGTTTACTCTGCTAAACCTGGCTATTTTGTATTACTAATACCCTGTACTTTAGGCATATCAAACGATATTTTTCCTACATACCTTTGAGAAAGAGAAAATCAAAGTAAAACGAACTCAATTTTCTCTCCGAAACAAGTGTCAATTTCTACGAAAATCTACTTAATATCGAAGTCATTTTCATACTCAAGTAATCTGCAACGTTTGCTTATACTGTTGGTATACATTAGTGTTTATGAAATTCTACTATAATTTTTTGGCAATTTTTTGAAAACTACTCTATATTACCGATGACGCGCGCTCGCCAGCTCAGTGCCGCGGCAGAGCTTGTACAGGTAGGACGTGTGTCGGTCGGCTCCGCACATTTTCAACGGCGACGACGAGGTTTTTTATCATTGTGTGCGGCGGGCGCCGTGTAAAACGCTATACTGTGTGCGTGTAAACCGCAACGAGAGACTTTGATCCTAGCACTGTTTTTATAGTATTATAATTTATAATGGTACAGTTTAATAAACTACCGGACAGGATTAAAAATATTTGAAACGACCTGACATTCTATATGTATTTATTTGACTCAAGATAGTACTCAGGGTCTGATGATGGAGCCGGAAGGTGGTCACCGGTACCAATCAACCATGCAACTAAACCACTTTGTGTTTAGGCTCGTTTTATTCATCTCAACAAGATCTTTGACACAAGATAGTACTCAGGGTCTGATGATGGAGCCGGAAGGTGGTCACCGGTACCAATCAACCATGCAACTAAACCACTTCGTGTTTGGGCACGTTTGATTCGGCTCAACAAGATCTTTGACTTAAGATAGTACTCAGGGTCTGATGATGGAGCCGGAAAGTGGTCACCAGTACCAGTCAACCATGCAACTAAACCACTTCGTGTTTAGGCTCGTTTTATTCGTCTCAACAAGATCTTTGACACAAGATAGTACTCAGGGTCTGATGATGGAGCCGGAAGGTGGTCACCGGTACCAATCAACCATGCAACTAAACTACTTCGTGTTTGGGCTCGTTTGATTCGTCTTAACAAGATTTTTGACACAAAATAGTACTCAGGGTCTGATGATGGAGCCGGAAGGTGGTCACCGGAACCAATCAAACATGCAACTAAAACACTTCGTGTTTGGGCTCGTTTGATTCGGCTCAACAAGATCTTTGACTTAAGATAGTACTCAGGGTCTGATGATGGAGCTGGAAGGTGGTCACCAGTACCAATCAACCATGCAACTAAACCACTTCGTGTTTAGGCTCGTTTTATTCGTCTCAACAAGATCTTTGACACAAGATAGTACTCAGGGTCTGATGATGGAGCCGGAATGTGGTCACCGGTACTAATCAACCATGCAACTAAACCATTTCGTGTTTGGGCTCGTTTGATTCGTCTCAACAAGATCTTTGACACAAGATAGTACTCAGGGTCTGATGATGGAGCTGGAAGGTGGTCACCGGTACCAATCAACCATGCAACTAAACCACTTCGTGTTTAGGCTCGTTTTATTCGTCTTAACAAGATCTTTGACACAAGATAGTACTCAGGGTCTGATGATGGAGCTGGAAGTAAACACGATGTGGTTTAGTTGTATGGTTGATTGGTAATGGTGACCACCTTCCAGCTCCATCATCAGACCCTGAGTACTGTCTTGTGTCAAAGATCTTGTTGAGACGAATCAAACGAGCCCAAACACGAAATTGTTTAGTTACATGAGAGACTGGTACCCGTGGCCACCTTCCAGCTCCATCATCAGACCCTGTGTATCTTCAGTTTCTTGTAACTTGTTTCTTGTAAATAAGCGAGTACCTATAATTTCTTTCGAGTAATATACGTTCATAAGTACGAGTATGGGGCTATTCATAAATTACGTCGTTTCAAATGGGAGGAGGGGGGGTCTGGACATCGGATGATGGTAGCATGACGTAGGAGGAAACAGAGTCATCCGAAGCATGATTTTTGGATGATTTGAGGGATGGGGGGGTCAAAAATAGATGACGTAATTTATGAACAGCCCCTATGTACATTTGCACTGCATTTAGTATTTTCGTACTTACCAAATAACAGTTTTAGGACTTTATAAGTTAAGTACAGTTAGTGTTGTTATGGTTAATTTCAATATGCTTCGCGAAGGATCAAGAATGTTTAATCCATCATTGTAGTGCGAGGGTGGTAGAAGGGATCGGAATACTGAGCTCGCACGGCCTGCCGCAGCGCGTAAAATACCTAAACTCGCTCAACCCCGAAATGTAATAGCACTCTTAATAACACTTGCACTGCGTGGGCTATCAAAATCGCTGCGGACTTTTCTTGGTACATATAAGTCTACCAGTTTTCATTATACTCGCTTGTGTAAAGTGCCTACTACTATTTTTGTTGCAACCTATCGCTTTTTGGTGTAGAAAAATACAGTGAGGAAACCGGCCTATTACAGCACATTCCGGGCATTTTAGCGGCAACCCGGAGTAATATTACATTTAATTAATAATTTTAGGTGTTAATAGTTCCAGTACTGGGCATGAGCTTAGGGCACTAATATCTCCTCAACGACCAATAGTGCTTTGCCCTCATCTAACGGTCCCCTTTAAAGAATGACAGGCCAGACCAGTGCCCTGTTTATCAAAAGCTTGTAACTTGTAATACAAGTGGAAGTCCCTTTTTGACAGCTTCTGTTTGAAAGGGACTTCCACTTGTATTACAAGTTACAAGCTTTTGATAAACAGGGCACAGGCCGTGGCCGGGCCGGGGCTTCCCGCGCTTCGTTTTCTATGGAAAGCACCACCGATCACCCGTCATAGAAAATGACATGTCGGACGCTTCGGCTCGGGTCCGGTCCGGTCTAACGTGAGTCATCCTTAAGGGAAACAACATTTTCTACCTTGTTAAAGGCCTTCTTCGATGTCCCGTCGGATCATTCTTCTTTCCCCTGCCCTTCTTTTTCTTCTTCCTCGCGTTATCCCGGCATTTCGCCACGGCTCATGAGAGCCTGGGGTCCGCTTGACAACTAATCCCATGATTTGACGTAGGCACTAGTTTTTACGAAAGCGACTGCCATCTGACCTTCCAACCCAGAGAGTAAACTAGGGCTTATTTGGGATTAGTCCGGTTTCCTCACAATGTTTTCCTTCACCGAAAAGCGACTGGTAAATATCAAATGATATTTCGTACATAAGTTCCGAAAAACTCATTGGCTCCGGCTAGTAAGCCGGGGTTTGAACCCGCGACCTCCAGATTGCAAGTCGCATGCTCTCACCGCTAGGCCACCAGCCCCCCCCCCCTTCTTCCCCCTTTCTTTCCCCTGCTCTTATCCCACGTTATCCACTTCTATTCTCCTCTGTCTTTCGTGTCCTCAGCACCCACTCCTTTCTTTCTCGATGTCCCGTCGGATCATTGTCGCCGCACGCAGTATGTATCTACGTAATCTGTTACTTCTGCCATAATTTCTACGGACATACCTCTCACTATTTGTTTAACATCTTCCGCCGTAATATCAGAACCTGGACACCTCACGACACAAGCGACCGGTAACTCCCCGCATTTGGGGTCCGGTATACCGGTCACGGCCACGTCTAGTACCCCCGGTAGTTGACGGATTGTAATCTCCAGTTCTACCGGGGAGATCTGTGAACACAAAAAGAACACTGTCACACTTCCCAATCAGATTTTCGATATAATTACGTTATATTTGTTTTTAGAATAGTTTAATTACGTTAAGCGGGCCACTCACACACCTGCCGCAGGGGCAATACCGGTCGCACGGCGGTCGGAGTAATTTTAGGCTGTTTTCTACACACTAGCCTGCCACTATGTGTGTAAGTGATAGTCCCGCTGAACGCACGTCGACGAGAATGGCTCCTGTGTTATCAAAGCACCAAAGGATGGGTCCGTTTGGTTCGGTAGTCGCCAATGAACTGACTGGAATTGCCCCAATCGTACTACACATGTAACAACCTAGCAGGGCGGTAGATACAATCTAGGGAGCTAGGAAGGTCTTGCGCCCCTGCCGCCCTGCTGCAGGCCCAATCTAAAAATTGCCCCTGCTTCTCTACACACATCACAATTAAGGAGGCAATTAAGGGTCCAATTCCAATATTGCCCCTGCGGCAGGTGTGTGAGTGGCCCGCAAGGAACGATGACTTTAGTACTATTAACATCAAGCTGGTTAACCACGGTTTATTGTCTGGTAAAGGGATTAAGGGCCAGTTGCACCAACCATAGTTAACAGACTGATAAACTTCAAGCAGCGGTGATCTATGAAACTTCCCATAGAATAAAATTTAGCGAATGCTTTAACGGTGACCGACGGTTTTGTGCAACTGATCCTTATTGAACGTGCTCTGAGCACAGATATTTTGTTTTTGACTTTATTATCGTCGTTTAGTAAGTATTCAGACTTATTGTCAAAAAGCCAAAATGCAAAATTCACGTTGTATATTATGGTAAATGTCCTAGTACTCGACATGCTAATGCCCAATAGTTGACAACTTGTTATTACTACTGCTTGTTAATAACGTAAGGTTAAAGATGACATGTACTGGGACAGTGACGAGCACTATTAGGACACTCAGCACTGTGGAGTATTTTAATACATCCTTTCTGAATATACTTACTTGGTGACTCATATACTTAAGCAGCAATTTAATTCTTTCCACAAAGAAAAAGTTATAGTTTTCATCCCTGTAGAACATATCGCCTGTCTTGAACCATTGGCCCTCAGCGAATGTCTCTTCTGTAGCTTCAGGGTTGTTGTAGTAAAACTTGATCATGCCCGGGCCTTTTAACCATAGTTCCCCATTTCTATTAGGCTCATAGATGTCTTCTTGGGTCTCGACGTCTATCAACTGGAATTAATAAGTTTTTATCAGACATTTTCAGAAAAAAATCTCCAGTAACAATTAGTTTTTATATTTTTTACGCGACGATCGTATTCGTAACGGTTTAAAGTGTCCTATTAAACTTGATGGGAGTGTGAACAATTTTTGTGAACTAAATATTTTGGCTACAATAAGGCAGAACGCCTAAAGAGTAGTCTGGCCGGCAAGTCGTAATACCAAAAAAATTCCAATTAAAAATAAATATAAGTCTTATTTATACTGGGTCAAGCAAATCTTGTCAGTAGCAAACGGCGGCAAATTTGAAAAATCGCGGGTTAGCAACACTGTGTTCGAATAATTCGAAAATCGCGTGTCATCTGTGCTTTATCTGTGGAATGTGGATCGCGAATGACAGCCATCATCTTTGTTTACATTCTGAATCGATTCTATTTCAAGAGATATTTCTGCTGTGTCACCATTAAATACCAATATATTAAATAAGATTGTGCTTAATCAAAGCTAAAATGCCTACAATGGCTACGGTGGCAACTGAGAAATCTAATAAAATATTAAAATCCAGTAGTAGGACATCTACCTGCTGAAGCAATGATTTTATCCATACATTCTTGTTTAACGGCATAGTCCACTTCTAATTTTATTTTGAGATCTTCAAATTAGTTAATCATTTTTATCAACATCACACACCGCTTTTAAACTGTCCGTCCATACGTATTAATAACAATTTCAAACATTTTCAATAGAGAATCCGCGAGTGACAATTTGAATTGACGGGGGCGCTCAGCGGAAAAAAAGTTTAGGTTCGATGTACATTGTACATTGCTGCTTTTCTTAGCGCAATACTACTCTTTGAGTGTTGCCCTACTTTAGTTTGCTTTACATTGCTACTGACAAGATTTGCTTGACGCACATACCTGGTTATAAAATTGCTATTAAATTAAATGACAACTTGAATGAAATGAAACTGGCAGCTTATTTGATAGGCAAAATTTATGCCATATATTTAAAAAATGTGATCATTGTAAACAGTGTGAGGTGTGCAATAAAGATTATTGTACTTATTGTATTTTGTTGTGTTGTGTTGTATTGTGCTGTGCTGTGTTGCGCTGCGCTGTACTGTGCTATGCTGTACTGTACTGTACTGTGCTGTGCTGCGCTGTGCTGCGCTGTTTTGCGCTGCGCCGCGCTGCGCTGTACTGTATAGTATTGTATTGTATTATCCCACCAAAAACATTCTGTAAAAAACTAGCCAAGTCTCGATGGAGCTGCTTGTTTATCTCTAAAAAGTAATGAAATCTAGACAAAGTCGTGCCAAGTCTAAGGTTCCTTACTGCGATTTCTTTATTATTATAGTTAATGTTGTGTGACTTGGCCGTTGAAGGGTACACAAGGGTACAAAACCAGGTGCTCCATGACACCATTGCACCAATCTGTCGCCAGAACCGCTACCCATTGACGATGGAAAATTGCCACTTGGAAGACGTTGATTCAATAACCAGTCAATTGTAGGCTTGATAAAGCTGCGTATTTCAATAATACTTATGTATGGGCGAGCCTGAAACAAACCCTTCTTTTTGGTGCAATGGCAGATTGGTGCAATGGTGTCATGGAGCACCTGGTTTTGTACCCTTGTGTACCCTTCAACGGCCAAGTCACACAACATTAACTATAATAATAAAGAAATCGCAGTAAGGAACCTTAGACTTGGCACGACTTTGTCTAGATTTCATTACTTTTTAGAGATAAACAAGCAGCTCCATCGAGACTTGGCTAGTTTTTTACAGAATGTTTTTGGTGGGATTTCACTTCTTTTTGTAGTGAAAGCGTTGCGAGACTTGCACCTTTTTACATGTAATGTTTTTGATGGGATCTCATCTCTTTTTGTAGGCAGTCCTTCTTTTCGGGTACTCATACCCATACTATGTATACACATATCATAACTAAACATATCTTCATTCATACTCACATCGTACATCGTAGTGTACCTTTACTTTATTTTACCTATTTGTAGGAACTGCAACAGTAACTTTGTAATATCATATATTTATATGGGATTACAAACTTACTTATGCAGTTCTTAGATCTTTAAAACGTGACTGATATTGCAATATTTTTAGGTTTTCCCTTTATGTGGCCATTAAACCCTAACTCTGTACCAAATTTCAGCTCTCTGAGTTTATGGGAAGTACTAGTTCTTTTCTGATGATCATGAGTGAGTTTCATAAATGCGAAACTTTGCTTTCGCTTAACTTCGGAACTAAATGACCTACAGACTTGAAATTTTGGATTTTAAGTATGTGATTATAGCTTACTGGATGACCAAAATTTCTGCGTTCTGGTCTTATCCAGAGGTTCTCAAATAGGGGCCTGAAAATGCGGCGAAATTGTTCCAGTAAAGGATGGTACGGCAGTGCTTGCTTCGCGCTCGACTTGGCGGGGGCACTGCCGTGCCCCCCGATATTGTATATGCGGAAACTCACTCTGTACTGTAAGAAGCCGATGGGTTTGCCAGCGGGGGCGGAGCCAGGAGGGTTCGTGCCGTCGTCTATGAATGCTATTGTTGTTATCTCGCTCATGCCGTACGCATTCAGCACCTCGGTGTTGGGCATTATTTTCTAAAACGAAACAGATAGGCTATACTTATTACTGAATCTATTAAAAAAAGATTGCTTAAGTATAGACGGTCAAGCAAATCTTGTCACTGACAAGAGTCAACTTGTCAGGAGAAAAAGGCGCGATATTCAAATTTTCTATGGGACGAAATTTCAAATTGGTCGCCTTTTTCTACTGACAAGATCTGCTTGACCCAGTATACCTATACGGGTTAGATCAAGGAGTCTTGTTAGGAGTTCTTGTGTTGTGTCTTGTGTTATCAAGTACCGGTAGGTACTTACTGATAATTCCGCTACTCGATGCTAGATGTCGACTGCGAGTAGTCGTTTTGGTACCAAAAAACTGATGTATGGAGTGAGCAATCTATTTTTACTATATTTGATATATTTCATTTTGGTTTGATGAGGATATAGTATTTTATGCAACCGTTGTTTAAGAGAGGTCAAAAAAGACGAGTGGCATGAGTAAACGAAGCCGAAAATTGTTAATGAAGACGCCACGAGTATTTCTTGACTCAGTTAAACAACGTTGCATACAATACTTTTTCTACGACAAATCACTTACTTTGAAATAAAATTATAAATTTAACGAATATATTTCATTCAAGAAATAGCAAAGAATGAAGGGTACGGGCGGGAAAAGAATGAATGAAATAAAAAAAACATGTCTATGGTTCACTCATCTGTCAAAAATGACAATTAAAATTATGTTGGCAACAATGTATTTCATACAATATTTTTTAAGTGGTGATTACACGAAGTATCGTAAAAGTGCCAAAAGATACTGCGTGTATGCACAAATACTTTTTTTGGGAATAGACTAAATACTTGCCTTGACAACTATAAGATAGGGGTTTAAAGGTATGTGCACAACCCTTTAAATGACAAATAAAAGTACGGGAGTAGAAAAATACCTTTATGTCCGTTACAAGATCGGCAGGCACAGCACTCCCTCCCAGCATCAGAGTCTCCAGACAGCTGAAGTCACACTCCTCTCGTTCACCAGGGGTCAAGAGTGTGTTCATAAACGTCGGACTTAGTACCGTGAAGGTTGGCTGAAAGATAATAACTACTTGTGAACGAGATGACCTATCGCTAAAGTCAGACTCGTGTAAAAATTGTGCATATCCTGACGGATTTCTGGTACAGTCACCTGCAATAATATGGTACTCTTTCAAGGCCGCAATCGTAATATCTCTTATACAAATAAGATCGTGTCAGATATTTTTGCGGCCTTCGTTGTGTAACATATTGCAGGTGACTGGACCAACCTGCTTTGGTATACTTATCTCAACTACTAGGCCACATACTTTTTAGAATCAAAAATATGAAAAAGATATTAGTGTGCTACCCATTACATGCCTTTACTAAAACAAAATTATAAATATAGGCAACTAAGTGGTGAGGCTTCAAGATAAATTTAAAGCTACCAAAGGCGCTCTACGATTCTAAGGCTTTGTAGGTACAATAAGTAAGGAAATATAAGTGATCTCTGATGTGGAGAAAATCATAAGTTCTCGAATACGTATGTACAATGTCAGACATTATGGCTCCTCTACAAGATGGGCCAACGCCGGCCACTCCAAGGGACGCAGCCATGCAGTAGAATGAGATAGTAATATCACTTGCTCCCTCTAACGCATAAATGCGTCCCTTGGAGTGGCCGGCGTTGGCCCATCGTGTAGAGGAGCCATTAGCAATCCACAGTTAGGTGACAACCAAACCAAACCACCTCGGGTTCAGAGTTGAGTTTCCGTTGTACCAATTGATATTATCTACAGTTAACGGAATCAACACTTGATAAAATCAACATGCAATTAAGACAACTGTTGATTTGACGTGAGTGAGAGTCTCGACACCGCTCCAATCCAATCGTAGAATCGCGAGACGAGACGAGACGAGGAGATGAGGAAAAGCGAGACGAGAAGGGAACAGTATGTACACTAGAGATGCCCCGAATAGTGAATTTGGCCGAATACCGAATATTCGGCCCCTCCTCTCGGCCGAATACCGAATATTCGGCGACCGAATATTCGGTATGACATGTGAACATTTTGAGTCACAATAATTACGAAAACTGTTTGCCAACAAAGCACAACATTGGCTAAGATATATTATATTTTTATGTTGAACAGAATTAATGAATGTAGTTAGAGTCAATCAAATCAGACCCATGATAAAAATAAAATATTTTGGAATCAACAAATGCTCAAAAACGTGCCTTCGTATTTAACCACTTTCCAAGAATACATTTTAAATATTAACCTCGTGCCGCCCAATGTACATTAGGATGTACACTCAGTTTCGATGGAATGTCAACCTTAATTACAAAGAAAGTAGGTAGCATTTCATCTGTCTCGTAAAATTTTTGAACAAATGAAAATGAACCCAATTGAAAATACAACAAGATTCTAATTTCCTTGGCTATAATTTTGTATGGTGGGCGGCACGAGGTATATACCTAGTTTTTGGTTATTTTTTGTGATTTTTTTCTTTTTAGGTAGGTGCAACAGATATTCGGTATTCGGCCGAATAGTAGGCAACATTCGGCCGAATACCGAATATTCGGCAAAGTGGCCTAATAGGCCGAATACCGAATAGTTGCCGAATATTCGTGGCATCTCTAATGTACACACTGTCTCGTTCTCGGCCTGTCTCGGGGTCTCTCGACGAGTGTGTATAGCGCGCATGACAGTTGTAAGTACATGTCCAATTTGCCCTAAGAACAACGTACAAACCTTGTATGTGTTGATGAGATCATAGGCGTGCTGCTGCGTCAATGACTGCGATGTCTGCAGCCTAGTATATTGGAGGATTGGAGACATCAGGAAGTTGATGAGTGCCGTCAGCCACTGCAGCGGTGATCCGATCATTATCATCTTCGTGGGATGCGGGAATTGTGTGTGTCGAATCCTTAGGAATTAAAGATTGAGGTTAAAATAATATTATAGTGACATAATTTGAAGCTGTGTCTATGGACTAAAATTAATTAAATTAAGTCAATAACACAAGTAAATTAAAAGTGGTTCTCATCAAGCAGAACCAATTTGAGTTAAATTGACGAATAATCTTATTAAAGACAGTAATTTATGGGTACCTATGCAAAATTGGCCCAAACAATCAATGTGTTCTATAAATTGGTTAAAATTCAGACCGAACCAATTGAGCGACATATCTACTTCTTACCAAAGATAAGGTAAAGAGATCGACAAATTCTTGTGAGTGGCAGCAGCGCCTTTGGGCAATCCGGTGGTTCCACTAGTGGCGATCAACAGTGCGACCGTGTCGTCCGGGTCAAAGTCTGTAGGCCTGCACAAAAATATAATCATCTTCATCATCAATCTCATTGCACTGAGAGAAAAATCATCAACAAAAAACAGTTCTGTACTGGGGGAAAAAATGAAGTTTTAGTAATAATTATGGACGTTTCACTATTTCTGTAAAGTTTATTTATTTCTACAAACAGCTCAGTAATCCCAAATATAATTTCAACAAACAGATAATAGAAATTGCACGAACTAATAGAAATTGCAAAAGTCAATTTTTTCCTATTAGTTAACTCTCCTTGTCCCCGGATTAAGTTTATTTTTGTAATTCTAAGTGTATTTTTGTTGTACTTTTCTCTCAGTGTGTTTTGTCGCCCACCACCACTGTCATTCTGGAGCATCTTTTTCATGTACGTGGTTATCTCGATCTTGAGCAAGGCTATAGGATGACTCACGCTAGACCAGCCGAGCATCCGACGCTTCGTTTTCTATGGAAAGCACCACGTGATCACCGATCAGCCGTCATAGAAAATGTCGGACGCCTCGGCCCGGGCACGGCCCGGTCTAGAGATAAAGTTTTGTGTTCTCATTTGACTTTTCTATTTCTGAATATAGATTGAACTATTGATGTATCAAAAACAACGTAAGGACAGGTTTAGGCTTTTTAAATCATAACTGGAGAGGTTCAAATATCTTCAATTTTCGGGTACACAAGAGGCATTTTTTTCGGTCTGTGCTAGAACTTATCACGTATAAATACCTAAGGTTCTAAGTTGATTCGAATTGCACAACTTACTTAAATTCCTCAACAGGGCTATTATCTCCATACGTTTCCAAGAACTCAGGAAAGCTACAAAGATAATCTCCTTTGTCGAAGGTGACTATGAAGGCATCTGACTCGATTCCGTTCAGAGCTAGCTGCACGTCTGGGGCTCGGTCGCTCTGGCAGAAGATTACCTTTGGTCTCGACACATCAAAGGTACCTTGGAGTTCGTCTAAAACAGACATTCATGCATTACCAGTACACCATGTGATAAGATGGCAACATTAGAAATATTAAGTTTGTATCAGTTCTGGAGATTGTATTTTTCAAATTGCCACCAAAGTATCTAAGTGGGCAAGGGCCGGATACTGGTGCAGCAAGGTGCTAATTGGTGGTCAATATGAAAAGAGGACCAAATAAATTATAACTTAGCGGTGACTTAATAGGATAAATTAACTATAGGTACCAAGAGTCCAGTAGTCGTTTCCAGGTTTAACCAAATTTCAAAGTTAAGTGAATGGAAATCTGCGCTTAAAGGTTAACTCATGCTAGACCGGGCCGGTGCTCCCGGCGCTTCAGAAAACTTTAGACTTCGGAAAACTTCGGAGAAACTTCGGAAAGTCCCAGGTGATCACCGATTAGCTGTAATAGAAAATGACATGCCGGATGCCTCGGCCCAAGACCGGCCCGGCGTGAGTCATCCTTAAACGATGCTTTTAGTAATTCATCACTCCATACGAATAATTTATCAAACACCTGTATCAAAATAATTAAAGTTTGTATACTCACTAACACCCAAAGTTCTGTCAATAGCAGACGCTATGACCCCCAGGTACAAGGCCGCATAGAACGGTATGGCCAGGTCGATGTGGCTGGGAGCCATGAGGATCATAACGTCTCCATGTTGGAGACCGAGGTTTTTGAGGGCGATGGCGCAGCGCACTGTCCTCTCAAGGGCTGAACCACTGGTTTCAGATTCGCCTGTCGCTCCATCAATCTAAAAGAACGTAACTAAGAAGCCGAGATTGAAGAAACTCAGTTAGGCCCGAGGACTGTATTGACGATTCTTTGATGTTGGAACTGTCAGAAGTCTACACTGTTTTAGGTCACTAAGCTGGCAAGGAAAAGCTAGAAAAAATAAATCACTAAGCATAGTCAAAAAAGACGATGTCAGTTCTGTAAGAGGATTCGATTGAATGCCAAAATAAAACAGCTAATAGTCGAGCCGAATATACCTAAGAGGTTAGACCAAAGCGCATCGTCTCCGCTGTCTCGAAAGGATGTGTGAAGATCGGGCAGCCAGAAGGGCCTTTATGGGTCGACCAACTGGACGCCGTCCTGGTCATCCTAAGTCGGCGAAAGCTGGCGTGATACCGTTCTGGATCGAGCAAAGTGGCGTGCTTTTGTGTTGGAGGCCAATACTCATTTTGGGTCATCGCGCCAGCCAAGTAAACTTACTTGTAAGTAGTAACCTTGCTTGATCATTATTATCGTTTACCTGCATGAGGAAGTCGGGTGCATCCTTAAAGCTTTGCAGCAGGATTTTTCCAAGATGGTAGCGGTCCGTGGGAATTCCTGATTCAGCCACGATCCGGAAATTGAGGCCGTTCATAAACCAGTGGACTGAATCGTTGACCCTCCTCTGTGGATACATTCTGCGGTAAAATGATGAAAAAGAAGCTGAGTTTTAAATATTTTAGGTAAATATACCTGTCTTGCTAACGGACGCGGCTCCTAAAACTAGTGCGATAAGGACAAGGCGAAAAATCCTGCGTAACAATCTCAAAAATCGAGGTTTCGTTCTCGACTGTTTCCTCCTCCAAAACTTAACCGATCGTTACCAAACTTGAAAATCTAAATGATTATGAAATTATCTGTGTCGGACCGTTTTGCTTTTTTGGCTAATTGAAATGAGTTTTGAATACTGCGCCTCTCATTGCGGCATAGTCAATTAGGCCATTTTGGCCATGTTTTGAAAGCTCTAGCGCCTTAAAAAACAAAAATATCAAAAAAAGCAAAACGGTCCGACACAGATATTGACAATATTAATCTGTATTGAAAAAATCCCAAGATATACGTAAAAAAACCAACGCCATTGATGCTCTAGAACATATGAAACGCCTGAAGTGGAAGTGGGCTGGTCATGTGGCAAGAATGACAGATGAAAGGTGGACACAACTTACTACTACATGGCCGGGCCCAAGGGCTAAGAGAGGCCAAGGACGCCCTAGAGATGGCTGGGTCAAAGATATTAAAAAAACTGCCGGAGACAACTGGATACAGAAAGCCCATTCAAGGTCAACTTGGAAACTGTTGGAGGAGGCCTTCACCCGTCAGGGGCCTTAATTACCATTAATATATTACAATTTACAAATTTATATTCATTATGTACTAGTTAAGGTAGATTAAGGATGAAAATAAAGGCTTAATTATTATATTAATTATTGAAAAAATCATTGCTCTAGCATCAAAACCCACGGAGGAAACAGTAGAGTACGTTTGTATGGAGAAATGACCACTCCTGTTGGCTCTTAAGAAAACAGTCTTCTGATTCGCGTATTTATAAAATGATCAACTTGATAGGTACCTAACCCATGTGGGGTAAGAGAAATAGTTAATTTTCCTCGGGGCAAGGAAAACAGTATGAGGACTCCCTACAAGTGTTTTTTTTTGCACCAATGTTTCTTTAACCTTACATATGTAGTTATTAATATCAGAGCGTTATTTGTTCTCCTAGTTTCTTTGGACCCAATTTTGGTAGTGTTTCTCTGGGTCAACGATTACTACCAAACCATCAGAAATATCATTGAAATGTAGAGAAACTTCGACAAAATTGTGTCCATAAATAGAAATTACTTAGAACATTTTCCTAATGTTTTCGTAATATTGTAAGTACCTACTCGCTATTTTCGTAATACCGATTTCTGGATTTGACATTTGACATTTAATACTGGTTTCAATAAAATTGCTAGTGTTTGAAAGTAATACCTAGTTTTTCTTATATTCAGAATCGTGGTGTTATTGTCTTGGACCAAAAACTTTATCTGAAAGTTTCGTCCTTCACTGACTTAATTAGATTAACACATTCACTGCCCCCGACTCATATGTGCGTTCACCGTCATACAAGTTTGTTCCTAGGCTAACTCCCCCTCCCCGTTGCAGTAAATGCGTAAATAACAACCCACGTGTTATTGTTTCCGTTCTAAAATATTAATGAGCTCTTACGTAACATTCGGACACTTTAGAAAAATCTAACTATACGTTTTGAAACTTACCTTAAAATCAATTCAATCTAAAATAACTTGAAATAATACGCCAAAACTCAACAAAAGGGTGACAATATGATTACGTCCGGTCAGTAGACCGATTATTTTGTATCTAATGATACTAGTCACTATAATACTTCGACCTTAAAGCTAATGTGGTTCTAAGGGCGTGTACATAATGGTGTACATATTGTTTCTTACATTAACAATTCTATAAAATGCTATTTGTCACTATTAATTACTCTCTTTTGTCGGAGAGACAAATATATGTTTGTTTGACAAATGAAACTCTCATTGAATTTGCTTGAAAAAAAACTCTAGGCGTTTTCTGAGTGCCTGCATTTGTTTTCTGTTAAGGCCTTACGTTTCAAATTTAACAGAAATCGTTAGAACCGTTTTCTAGAACTCCTTTAAAAATATGTACATCAGAAGGTACACAGACATATTGCTCGTTTATTAGTAAAATAAAGTGTACCTACCCACATTACTGTATTTGGGTCTCGAAAGGATACAAGAGTCAAAATAGCATTTATTTTAAATATAGACAGCAGTTTGATCTGAATTTAAACTACGACACACAAAACGCTAATTCGTTTAATTTCGTTATTTATTTCGTTTAATATTCGTTTAATTAATTTTGAAACCAGATGATCTAATACTAAAACAGAAATTGTGTTATCTGCCCTCACTCTTGCATATTAACTATGACAAAAAACATCCGAACATCTTATAAACTATGGGAAACAAACGATCGCGTGACTAGTATTTGCTCCATACGAAACAACGACATCTACAGGGAAAGGGTAAACTCTAAATAGTTATTTGTTTTACAAGGAGGCAAAGTTTTTGTAACTCTTCATGCTAATATTGATACCAAGGCAAGCGAGCGATTCCAAAATCGAGAGGTTCTAAAAACTAAATCTTAAGCAACTTTGCCCTTTAGTACCGTTTGGTAACTAAAAATTGGTAACCAGCTTCGAAACGGGAAGAAAATACCAATTCGTAATCTTGATTCCCATTTTGTAGCTGGTTACGAAATTTTGGTTACCAAACGGTACTAAAGGAACTTTGCTATGAGTAAAACACTACATTTTTCACCACGCTAACGCGAGCAAAAAGTTGCTAGCAAAATGCTACATGTAAAAAAATATTATAAACAAACCTAATCCAAATGAATAATATTAAACATTAATTGATGATCAACATGAGGAAACACGTCCAGGACCCCGGTATGTCCTTAAACTACGTCCAGGACCCGGGTATGTCCTTAAACCACGTCCAAGACCACCGGTGGACGGGCAGCAGCGTCCCTCAAATTCGGTGTACTCGACTGCGATCGCCAACCCGCCTGCTAAGCGTGGCGATTATGGCATTCACCCCCCAAAAAAGGGGGAGGCCTATGTTCAGCAGTGGACGTCTTATGGCTGAGATGATGATGATGATGAGGAAACAACTGAAAATTTGCATCGAATTACTTTGGCACTCTTGTGGATAAAATGAAACTTTCTCACAGTTTTTAAAGAATAAAGAGTGTGGTGAAAAATCTATAAGTGTTTTATAAAGCAAGTGTGACATCAGCCTGTTGCTTAATAATTCATACACTAACGACCGCGTAGCGAGCGGAACTCGCGAAATGATAGCTTTGTTACCAAAGAAAATTACGCTCATCAAACATTTAAGTTCCCAAAGAATAGACTTCTTAAATGGGACTATTGGATTCCCAAGGATGCCTAAAATTAGTTTCTAGGCCAGTCTCAAGGCTATTTAATTATACTACTTAAGTATTTGGGTAGGTAACACAAAAATAATGTTTTAAATTTGCGCCGATTAATTAATATACACATACGTACCTATTCGTTTAATTAATTTTGAAACCAGTTGATCTAATGCTAAAAAACAGAAATTGTGTTATCTGCCCTCACTCTTGCATATTTATGCGATAGAGAAGCAGATAACGTATTTCCGATTTTTGCAGTAGGCCTCTGTTTTTAAATATTATCATTGGAGTGTCCAGTCTAGGAGAGTAAATCTAGGCGCATATCATTCACGACCGGCCCCGCTGTCATATTAAATGACTGAACAGAGGTAAGCATATGAATTATAGTCAATAGACATACACTTATCACATTATAACGTAAATGTAATCAATGCCATAAATTCTTGACGTCGTGAGTTACAGGGATAGAAAAACCTGTTATAATATGGCTTAGTTAAACTATTCAAAACGCTCTTACAGCCATACAATTTATTTATTTAATCGTATGGCAATTCGCTTCTATTTTACTTACTGTGAGGCTCTCGTATACCGGATGTGGCCTGTAACACGAGCAAATAATTAAAACATAGATTGTACTCCTCAAATGGTGACAACAAGTTTTAAAAATTATGAAGTGCTTCTTAGACTCTATTTTTCATAGAAAATAAATATTATCTTCAATAGACGCCATCGCCACGCCATATCATTGTGATTGACGTTGCATGTCACGTCTTAAACATAACAAAATTCGCAATACATTGCGTCTTAGAATAAACTTTAAAGTGTATTAAAAATTAAACCACAAGTTATTTTCAAAAATCGCTGAACAAATGTTCAGCGATTTTTAAAGTCTAAAATTCTGTCAGTATGAGGAGTACAGCCTACAGTTTAATTTTTTGCTCATATTACAGGCCACACCCGGTAGAGCCATTTAATTTTATTTGGCTATACGAGCCATTCAATGATTATTATTTTAGACAACTTAATAATCGAGACATGTCTGCAATCCTCCCTAAATCAAGTGTTACCTTTCAAACAACCTTAGCTACAAACCCGAGAAGGGTTTCAAGTAAAATTAACCATTTAGCGCTAATCACGACCCTTTGTCGTTTTTCCTCTACGAAGAATTTCCGCTACATACCGGGAAATCCATGTTATCGGCTATGTATGACGTAGCGCTACGACCGTTAAAAATATCAACGTGAAATGAGAGAGCCAAGTTCAATATTAAGAATATGCGTTGTTGTTAGCTTCGCCGGCAAAACAATTGAAATCTATATGGGTGCCGAGTTTTAGTTCACTTGGGCCGCAATTAAAGTTCAGGATATGACTTCGCTAGTTTTTACGTACTTACAGACTTCAAAGACTCCAAGTCATAGTTAAAATTAATTTCATATGTCACTTACGGTTTGCGTGGTGAGGTAGGAGTTGGAATAAAGCTGATACGGATAGATTTAATTAAACTTTAAGTATCGTCGTAAATATCTGTTCAATAATAACGAGGAATTTTAATAGCCATACCTGACTTTATTTATTCGTTCTATAATTACTTGGACTGTAAAAGGTTTTAAGTATTTTATATTCCAGGATTAATAGGTAAACACAACATGTATTATCTCATTTATACATAGATGTTTGGCTGTTATATGTAGGACATGTCCATAACATGTCATCTTCCAGATATTAAAAGATTGAGTTGGGAAGTTTCTCGGCAAATTTTTCTTCTTTACAGTAGTTAAAGTTTTTGAACTGCCGGAAAACTTCACATATACAGGGTGCTTCCTGTAACAGGAGCAATAAAGTAAGCTAAAGGCTGTACTCCTCAAACTAACCAACATTAGTTCAGCAACTTTTAATAATTATGAATCCTTTAGACTTCTTCTTTTTCATACAAAATAAATATTGCCTTCAATGTACGCTGACATCAGTGTGTTTGACGTTGACGTTGCTTGTCACGCTGTAAACATGACAAAATTTGCAATACATTGCGTCTTAGAATAAACTTTAAAGTGTAATAAAAATCAAACCATGAGTTATTTTCAAAAGTTGCTGAACAAATGTTGGTCAGTTTGATGCGTACAGCCTACAGTTTAATTTATTGCTCCTGTTACAGACAACACACTGTATTAGGTATGTATGTAGATCATTAAAGTTACAGGTTTTCGAAGTCTTTTATCAAAATAATCTTTTAATTATTTCAAATTAGTTGAGTCTAGGGTTCAGGAACACTGGATATCCGTTGACAGACTCGACTGACACGGCGCACAGCAGCTTGAGATCCGCGTACGTCTCCGGAGAGGTCAGCCTGAACTCACGCAGAACCCTGATGCAGACAGTCTTCACCAGTTTGGTGCCGAAGTGTCTTCCTGTCGAGAAATTGCAAGGATTTAAGTTAACTGCGTAAAATATTTGATTTGGGGCAGATAAAACATTAATAATACGAATAAAGAGCGTTAATCTCCGTACAACACGTGCCTCATCGTTTAAAGCGCTGTTTAGGTTTTTTTTTAGTAATCAGAGAAGTTTTGTGACCGGGCCGTCTAGCTTGCTTTAGCCGGCTGACCAGAGTGGATGCGTAAAAGCTTCATTTTCGAGGGAAGACGTGGATTCATAAGTGGCGAGTTGGCTATATGTTTAAACACCAATGCATTCTAGTTTTAGTTTCCGGTTAATGTTGTACGCTGCATGCTTAATAATTCTCCACTGGGTAGGAAAGTCAGATGGCAGTAGTGAGTATTATATTCTTTGGATGGCAGTCGCTTTCGTAAAACTAGTGTCGATGGAGTACTTATAGGAGTAAAAGATGCAAAATGTCTTATGGTAGAACAATAAAATTGTAAAAGTGTCCAGCAGTCAGCTGTAAATAATAGTTCCAAATTTTTCCAGAGTAGGGCTAGAGTAGTTAAGAACTTAGCGTTATTGACGGAGTGAAGTGCGCTGTCAATGATTTGATTTTTTTTTTTCAAATATTGTTTTCCTTACCTTTACTTTCTATACTAGTGTCTCCGTCAATTCTTGTCAATGCTTTTTACTCTAAAAAAAGCTAAGATGATAAGGAGGCAGCGTACAACTTCACGTTGTATGGAAACCTACTTTATTTCTAATAATGTAATGTATAATGTAACACAGCGTATGGATCAACCGGAGAACAACTACTTACCTAAACAGTTCATGGAGCCCAAGCTGAAAGGGATATAGCAGTAGGGGTGGCGCGCCGCGGAGCGCTCAGGGCTAAACCGCTCCGGGTCGAAGGCGTCCGGGTCAGGCCAGAACTCCTTGTCACGGTGCATGTGGAATATCAACACGGTCAGGGAACTGCCTGCTGGGAGGGTAACGCCGTGACCTGGAAACTTACTTTTTAATTCTTTCTTTGTCATTTTCTCCATTATATCATGTTAGGCACGTGAAAGAGTATTTACTGTGACAATCCAAAATTCCAATTATTCTATTCCGGTTGTCTGTAGGTACCGATATAAACTTACTTATATCAATATCTTCCATAACTGTGCGCTGCACCATCGCCGCGATCGGAAACAGCCGGATGACCTCCTTGAATACCATGTCCAAGTACGGCATGCGCTTTACATCCTCGTCGCTCACATGCCGGTCTTCCCCGCCAAACACTTCCTTTATCTCTGCGTATAGTTTTTCCTATAAACCAAGTTATATTATTATATCAATATTTGTATTCAGGGTTTTAGGATCCAAATGAAGCAGTGAAGGCAAATCAGAAACGACTCCAATTGTTTCATTAATGTTTTGATTTGAATTATGATGTAATTTTTATTTTTATGGGATTTTAAGTGACATTCCATTTCCAACTGCAGCTGCAATACTGTTCATTTTCTATGGCAATTGACAATGACAGCGACGCGTTTCCATTGTAAAATGAACAGTATTGCAGCTGCAGTTGGAAATGGAATGTCACTCTAAAAGTGTGAACTAAACATAATTCTATTTATTTATATTTTTTTCGTTAGGTATCGAGGCTTTCGGAGACTAGATGAATGAAATTGTTGTATTGAACAATCAAGACATAGGTACATTTAAGTTAATAAAGAGAAAAAAATCAAGTTGACTTTGACGATTTTAGCCATTTAGATTCCAATTTTGAACCAGCAGAATTAAACTTATTTTAAACACACACTGTCGATTACCTGACATTTAGGGTGGTAGGCCATCATCAGTAGTAGGAAAGAAGCAATATTCGCTGATGTTTCTTGACTCTAAAAAAATATTTTATTAGTTTTATCATTGACTAAGCGTACCTATTAAACACTAAATAATTCAATGAATAATGGAATTTATAACTCGATTCCCAAAATCTTTTAAGTGTGCGATGCGAAAGTGCGAATTGAGAGAACAGTAAAAAATATGAGTGGAGCAAAAAACTAGGCGTTTTGAAATTTATGAAGAAAAACTCGAGAAATTCTCAGCTATGGTTTCTTAGTATTTAGTAAGTATCAATATAAAAATAATAAAATAACACACTTACCGTTGTAAATATAGTAAATATTTGTTTTAACATCTCATCATAATCGATTGATTTTGTCAAAATTAACTTATCCACAGTACTAAAAGCTTCATGCTTATTCAACGCAATTTCGCTGTTGTTTTTAATTAAGCTTGTATCATTTAGTTTTCTAACTCTATGTTTGACTACAGCGTCCACCATAAGTTTTGTTTTTTGTATGAACTTTTGATGTCTTGGGTAGTACTGTGAAAGCCAGTAGTAAGGCTCAATTTGTAGATACCATTTTGTCATTCTCATGAACGCTTCTGCGTACATTCTGAAACAGTAAATAATAATAATAAATTCTGAAATAAAATATGACTATATATGTAGTGAGTTTTAGACATACGCAACTATAGTGGGCTATAGTTTTTACTAAGAAGAAGATCAAAGTATCAAACGCGTAGTTTCAATAATCAAAATCTATACATATAAACAATTAATTGCTGTATGAGAATGATGGAAAAAATGAGAAGGGGAAGGCTGATGATAAATATACAACTAAAGATGATGGATGGAATTATTAAGATGAATTACATAGATAACAACCATGTATTGAGATTATGGAGAAAACGTATTGGTTAACAAGCTAGAAAACACTTACTGATGTGTTTCATTAACAATTTCTTGAAGATAGGGGAGCTTCAGCGTCTGCTCTCTATTCAAGCCGAATAAAGTTTCTGAAATATTTCCATCAGGTCAATTTTTCAATGGCAACAAATAACGGCTACATGCATTAATTTAATCTTAATTACAAGGGATATTGTCAACATAGGTCCTAAATCGCCTAAAAAAGGTACTTATGTATATGTATGTATTAATGTATCTACTTTAACATAATCATCACATACAAACATCATAATATTAAGTAAACATAATGATAAAACCAGAGGTATAAGTGTAATAATAAGGGATCTCTTCCACGTTAATTGAGCAAAATTAAGAAACAATAGACAAACGGGCGTCATGTTATAATTAACAGCCAAATTGTCCGGTACCGATTTTTATCTCAACTATGCTGCCGCCAAATGATTGTAATTACATGTTGCTTACGGCAGACCGTGTAGGTGGTCGTTTTGACGACTTCTTCGTAGATATTAAATGACTTCCCCGCAGGTCGCGCTCTGAGCCTCTCCAGTAAGAAGCCAGTTTCTTCATTGAATGAATAGCTGTAATTTTCTATAGCTTTATGGCTATAATTCGGACTAATTAGCTTTCTCCGCTTCCGCCAAACTGGACCTTAATGCAAAAACAACATAAAGTACCTATAACCTTCATGTATAATTGGCGTAGCGCCAATAAAATATTAATTTACTTTAGTTGTGCATTTAATATTCGCGGCCGACAATTTTTAAGTTCTTACAATAACATTTTCTTTAGTTGAAAAATAGTTAATTTATATTATGAATAAATCATCAATTAATCTAATTTAAAAAGTTCGGACGGAAAATCGTGCTTACAAACCTGATCCGCTGAGAATACCATAGCCCAGGAAATCTACCATGTATTTGTATTGCGGGCCTCTTTCGTTTAATTTTCTGCTTTGAAGAAGAATCTGTAATGATAAATTATTATAAAACACAAGTTTTAGATGATCAAACGAACTTCTCAACGTAGCATGTACCTACCAGGTAAATAAATAAATATGAACTCAAAACAACTACCTGGTATATCTTTATTTTTGCATTTTGAGCGCACAATTTGGACACTCGAAAACATGTAGAAAACCGCTAATTGATATTTTTGAAATACGAGCAAAAGCAATTGGGAATCTAGTGGTATTATTGACAAGTCGTTCCCTATTCAGAATTTAAATGGCTAGCAGTAGAGATATATTGAAGGGACCACACGAAATAGAGCGCTCGAAATTTAAAAATCGGCTCCCTGGTAATGATCTGATGATATCAACTACAGTATTAAAATAAAAGTCGATGAATGAAAAGTGACTAGGATGGGTAAGAAATGCAACCACTAAACCGATCTAACACTATAATTTTATTAGAACTTACTTTGACGTAATCAGGTTCTGAGATACAATAATTAAGTTCGGGTCCTAACCAGAATCTGAATGCACGGCCGTACTCCTTCTTGAGCTTGTCAAAAGTGATGAATATTCCTGTAATAATGAAATAATTGTTTATGAAGCGCTGGTGGCCTAGCGGTAAGAGTGTGAGACTTTTAATCCGAAGGTCGCGGGTTCAAACCCCCGCTCGTACCAATGAGTTTTTCGGAACTTATGTACGAAATATCATTTGATATTTGCCAGTCGCTTTTCGGTGTAGGAAAACATCGCGAGGAAACCGGACTAATCCCAATTAGGCCTAGTTTCCCCTCTGGGTTGGAAGGTCAGATGGCAATCGCTTTCGTAAAAACTAGTGCCTACGTCAAAATCATGGGATTAGTTGTCAAGTGGACCCCAGGCTCCCATGAGCCGTGGCAAAATGCCGAGATAACGCGAGGAAGAAGAAGAGAATGAAATAATTGTTTATCAAAACAGTAAGGTTGATTTTTAAAGTCTTGAACCTTGCGAGAAATGCAAAGTTAGACCTAGCTAGAAATGAACCCAGAGCAGTTTGCAACGATTTTGATAGCACACGCAGTGCAAGTGTTATTGTCAACGTCAAAATTCTATAAAATTATTACGTATAAATGACGCACTGCGTGTGATTTCATGGAAGTCTAACTAGCTGTCATATCATTGGGTCATTCCACGGGGTGCTCCGTGCACACACATCTTATTTCGTGTATAAACATTTATTTCAGCGTTTTATTCAATTACTTTTCTGAGCATTTCTTTTATCCTTTGTCACAGAAAAATAAACTCCTATATGATACCTGCCGATCTTCTGAAACTTTGCGTCTTCAGGATAACTATAGACAATTTCGTGGTACTTATGCTCCTATTTATTTAAGAAGAGGTTTAAATGACTATATATTTACCTTCTGGGTTTCTAATTAATATCAGGGCGTTGCCGAGCACAGGTAGTGCTGGCGGGCCAGGCAGCTGGTCGGCCAGCGCCAGCAGCCGCCAGCGCTGCGCGCGCCACCGCGCCCACCACGCCAGCGCCACACACGACAATGCTAATAACAGGAACATCCTGTAACAAGAAACCGAAAATCTTTAGGCTTTAGTATTGTACCGATAGATATTCAACAAAAAAAGAACCCATTTCACAAAAGAGTCTTCATCAGCAGTTCCACTTCTTCAAAGCTGTGAGTGTCTGGTGCCTAACTAAAGGCTACTATCATAAATTGCGAATACGACTCTGAATAAGAAATGTATTTTCTAAATTGCCGTCTTCTAGAATTCGGGGAACATCCAAAAAACAAAAAGTAAGATCCCGACGTAATGAGATCCTCCTCATTTCTGAAGTCGTTTAAAGAGATACCGATGAATTGAAGACCTCCAAGTCCTGAAGTGGTTTAAAAATGTGTTATATATAAACATATTTTTAAGAAGGAAGGCGTTTTACAACGGTTTTTTTTTATTGATTTGAACTAAATTAATTTGTATGTGTAATATGATTTATTTTTAAAGAGGAATTTGATGAAGATATAGGTACTTAAACAAATGAATAGTCCTCATCTAATTCAAGAGGAGTTTCTTCTTAGTGGGTAATTATTTCCGGGCAAAGTATTTAAGAGTTAAATAGCCAGTAAAGGCTGTTTAGTTTATCAATACAAAGTTGCGCGTCCTCACCATCAAGGCACAAGCTAAGTAATAGGCATCTCTGGCGAAGAAGACTAAGTTCCACTTGCACTACGGATTAGTGAATACTAATCCGGGGTTAACCGGTTAAACCTGGAGCTACCATGGTTGCCAGTACAATTTAACACTGGGTTAATGGTTTAACCGGTTATCCCCGGGTTAGTGGGATGGTGCAATTTGCAGCAACGCCATTTGCTTAAGGGATTTGCAGATAGCATCTAAAAGCCATCTTCAGTAATATGAGGTCACGAAAAACCATAATTGTCATACTTAGTCACTAAGGTAGGACCCGAGTTATATGCAAGGAAGTTTAACATAGTAAAGCTTACTGGATTAAATGTTTGCATTTAGTATCTACACTTTACATACACCAGATGCCGAAATCCGGGCAAAGTGGAGAAAATTGAGCAGAAAAGCGGACCCTGGCGTTAGGCCGGGAAAAAGCTAGGTTGAAGAAGATAGTACCTACATTTTTGAAAGACTCGTTGGTGATAAATTTTTAATAATTTAAATATCTTATATAATATGTTAATAGGGGTATACTTAGGTGTGTTTACATATATCTAGAGAGAATAATGGAGAGTGCGTCTCTAGGAAGAAGCCTATCACTATTTTCCGTTTTATTAAAGGATTATCTATCTCAATTAGTATATTTTTTCTATTCGATGGACACATTACATTAATCTTCGACCTGTGTAGACACAGACATGCAATGCGATACTTCAGTAAGTAAATAGTTGTTATTCAAGGTCAGTTTGAATAGGTTGTATAAAAACAGAGTGTTTTGTAGAAATGGGGCTGTGACGGAAATGTCTGAAACTGTACAAGACGCGGAAATTTGTTTGAGGAGATAGACGGCCTATCATTATAGACCAACATTCACAGATATTAGAAAAAAAATATTACTCACAACTCACAATCGGGAAACACTCCCGATCTCGATGTCTGAAAAAATATACTCTTTTATGGGCAATCCTAAAAAATACAAAATTCTTTTTTATACTAGATAGACGTTCAAATGAAACAACCATACAAATATTGTTCCTATGTTTGCGTGTAGGATACAATGTAGTTCTAAGTGAGAACACGAAGTACTTAGAAAAAAAAAATGGACAAACTCGTGTCAGACCAGACCACGCATAATAATTAACCCCCCTATTCATAAAACTTTATGGGCCTGATTAAGTTAAATTATGTTTTATCCCTTTCTTACGAATACATAAGTCAAAATGGCAGATATAGACAAACGATTATTAGCTAATTGAGATTTGTAGCACGTTTTTGAATAAAGGGGTAGGCAGGACTTTTGGAGCGAATATTTCCAAAATAATTTACTACATCAAAATTTTTTTATATACTTAAGTCTTAATTTTTAAACATCTGTATAATTATGTGCCACACTTTGATTTAAATATATATTTTTTACTTTTAACGTCTGCACTGTATTGTATGTTCCCTGATATATATTTATATAACTCCAATATTAACTCCAAATTTCGTTAAAATATAATCTTATAGTTTCCGAATAACACGACGGACGGACGAACGGACGATTCACCATTCATAACAAACCATTGTCATTTGAATTGTCATTCAATTGTTTAACACGTGAAATAAATTCCGATGCGACGATGTTTTTCCGTTGCTTCACATAAAATGACTTTAATGACTTTAATTTATATTAGTGTGCAAAAAACGGCCATTAATCAAAACAAAACAAAACCTTATTAACTATAATTCAATACGTACCTACACCTTATTAACTACAACCTTATTAACTATAATTAACTATAATTCAATGATATTCTGACGTCTGACGTAAATACATTTTTTTCAAGTAATTTGAAAAGTTACCTTTTATTATTGAGCACTGTGCACTTGACATAACCTTTATGTACCTACACAACTAACCTCTGGTCCGTTCACTGATATTATGATGCAACTAAATCAACCACCTAGAATATAAATCGTCGTAGTATATGGAGATCGGGGTAATTTAAATCAGAAAAATCCTAACAACTCATAGGCTTTGTAATTTTATGTTCCGGCGACTGTGTGCCCAGGCCCAAGGTCAGATGGTTGAATGGCGTATACCAGGACATCAGGAACATAGGAGTGAAAAGTTGGAGAAGGAATGCCACAAACAGATCGGACTGGAGAGACTTGCTTGACCAGGCTAAGGCCCACCCGCGGCTGTAGTGCCTCAGATGATGATGATGACTGTGTGCTCTGGAGTAGGTCATTTTTAACTCGTGTTAATAGAGTGTGATGTTATTAATTCTTTGGCAGAAATCGGTCAGGACAGCATCATCATCATCATCATCAATTTTATATAAAGAACGTTTCCTTTCTACATTGATATCGTAATGGTTTCACTCTAAATACATTTATAGATACTGCACTGGTAAAAGATCCGAAGTACTTTGGATCTCGGTCCTTTAAGTTTTTAGTTTCGCTCAAGATTCTAATGTAAAACAGTTCGCTTTTTGCTGATATTGTACCTATCTACTTACTTCAAAAATTTAACGTAATGTATGTAATGTATGTAATTTATTCTAATGATGGAATGTGGGACCGGCACTTTATTAATTAGCGACGTTCGTGACTTTTCTCATAATTTCATTCCCTTTTTTCCGATGAACAGCTGCCAGATGCCTGCCGGGCTACCACATGATTGTCTCGACAGTATCTCGTGGCGAGATAGACTATCCGTCCCTCTTTTATTAACATACATAGTTAGAAAAAGACGGATAATCTATCTCGCCGCGAGATACTGTCGCGCCAGTGCTCGGCCTACTGGATCCAGAGGGCCTACCGCGAACCACGTTCGACGTGTTGCCTCTCTGTCGCACTTGTAAATTTGTACGTAAGTGTGACAGGGAGGCAACACGTCGAACGTGGTTCGCGGTAGGCCCTCTGTATCTAATAGGGATAGGCACCAAAATACCTTCGAGTTTTGTTGCTCTCAACTTGTTTAATCAAACACTCGACCCCGACCCCGACTGAACATCTAGCGACCTTCACCAAGGAGGAGTTTTGCCCGAAGGGTGTCAAGTTTCGTCGGTTCCGCGGCCGGCTCCCTGACACTGCGGGGTTGCGTAATGCATGGCAGCCATAATGTGATTTGTAGTGTTTAGTTTTAAAACACATTTTATGTATAATATGTACTTATGCTAGTTTTAAGGTATTTATGTATGGTTGAAATTGAATTCAATGGACTAAGTAATTTGTAGCTTTTATTGTATTATTTATTGTTTTATTTATTCAAATTTTAATAGTTTAAATTCAATTTTAATTTTAATTTTTTGTTTACATTTATGTGATTAGACTGATTAGTATTAATTAATAGGAATTTTTAAATTATTATTTTTGACATTTGTTGACAACCACTTATGAGCCTTGTAGCTTGAAATAAATGTTTTTTTTTTATTCGATAAAAATTTGAATTAAATTCGATTATTTATGTATGGGCCACTATAGTTCGTTTTTTTAGCATTAGAAAGAACTTGCAAGAAGGTAAGCGATCTTGACATGTCTTTTAATTGAAAAACGCTTTTTAAAAATCAGTAACTATTACTTATGAAAGCAGAAGAATATAAATGATCGTATTAGATTCATAATTGTTACATATTTGCCGTGACTTATTTTTTAAACATGTGTTTCAATAAAAAGACGCATCAAGATTGTTTACCTTATTTCTAATGCTAAAAAAACGAAGTATAGTTGCCATAAATAAAAATTATCATTTGATTTCATTTCAAAAACGTCACTTTTGACACTGATAGATTAGTATCGTATCGGTGTGATATCTTATAAGCTATGTTCGAATCGGGCCGTATGGCTATTGTTTCTTTCTGGTGACACGTTTTCCAACCGTAAGGAAATACCATGCGTGTTCTATTCAATGTCTGACCGGTTAAAGGCTAATGGTTTTCTAAGTAACTCGAGTACCTATAGGTAATATTTATTATGCCTACACTTCTCGTTAAAGTGTTCAGCCTCGCTTACCACTATCGTAGATAATTATAAAAATAAACTTAATACATTTTTTTCCGAGGCAAAAGTTTTTGTGAGGGACCTGGGAAAACGCTTGCAGGATAGGGGTTGCGATCCTAGGTCTGGTTCGTACCTGGTCTAGCGATTAACCTTGGCTATTCAGCGCGAGAACGCCGCTGGTATTTTGGGGACGTTTGTGCCGGGAACAAGTAAAATTATTGAATTAAATGTGTAGATTTTATTTCTTTTACATAACTTGTATCATTGGGCATCGCCCTAGAAAGATGTCTTTCTCAATATTCATCCGTAAGAGTATTACGAAACCGATTAAAAATATCATACCGGTTATGAACAGCCGCACTAAAATACTGATGAAATTGTTGTCGACTAAGGTCACATCTGCGATCATATATAACCTGGGTCACATATAAATCATTAACTGATGTTATGAACAAATGATTGCCAATATCGGATCCTTGAGGGACAGAAGTGGCGTCTAATGACTGGTACAGATTTTACTTTATTACCATCAATATCTAATATTACCTAATATTACACAGGATTGTTTCCTATTGTTGAGAAATGATTCAAATAGTTTAAAAATAGTCTCACCCAAAGTGATACCTACAACTTTTTCGCCAAAGATTTATTAATCCGTCATTATTGCAAACTAATAGCAAAAAGACTGCCCTGAATAGTTAGTTGATTTGAACGCTTGTTTTCGCTCGACTGCGCGTTGTGGTTATGTTGGTGTGTCCATGTCTGAGTTCCAAGATACAGGCAAAGGATTTCAAAACTGAGAGTGAATACCGTCAATTGGGGTGAATAGGGATGGCTGGTGTGAATAGGGACAAAACCTATATATTCTGCCCCTCTCCTAAATCTTGGTTAGCAACTATCCATTAATACACAGAGTTTTGATGGACGAATGATTTCGTCTTTTCCTCGCAGTAATCGAATAATGCGATTTCCACTGTGAGGGAGGATAGTTGTCTTCTTTTATCAAATCTTTGATTCCCGGAAGTATTATATTTGATGTATGTACAGTCCAATTAGGAAGTAATTGTAGAGCATGAATATACTTATTGCGAAAAGTAGACCAATAATTTTGTGTCAGTTTTTTAATTTCTTGAAATCGTGACAAACGTCTTATATTCGTTATTTCTAATAGATGTTCCAGTAGATCTAGCTACCTACTAGTGGTTGACTGATGATAGAATGACCAGGACTTAAAACTTCGAAATCTGTCGGATCCGAACTAAAGGGGCCCACAGATTACCAGTTCGCCGGACGATATCAGCCTGTCAGTTGTTCGGAGCTATCAAATTTTGCATTTAACTGACAGACTAATACCGTCCTGCGAACTCGTAATCAGTGGGCCTCTTCAGAGGATAAAAAGGCCTTAAGTTTTTTAAATTGTGATAAATTTATTGATAGTTCCAGAATTATGCAAAATTTCGGTCTCTGTTGTTCTTCGGCCTCCTCGGATAGACCCTGAGTCGGTACCCGTCGGAGAAGGACACGGAGATGGCGACGTCGAGCGCCAGGTCCTCGAGGCGTCCGTCGGCCTCGAGCCTCACGTTCCGCAGTGTGCGTACCACCAGCGTTTTCACCATCTGTATGGCGTATACTCGACCTGTACCAACACATATTTATGATAATTTTACTTAAATTGCCATTGTTTATGGACGAATTGTAAAGTAACGGGTTAATTAGTTAAATCAAATGTATGGGTCCACAGAATGCACGATCGAAGCTAATGCTGAACGCCATGTTTTCTGCATGAACTCATGTGTTAGTCGGCTTCAGGGCCAAGAGTGCACACTCCGTATTTCTACTTGAGGGAGTGATTTAGGGTGGCCCATTTAGATCGGGCAGTATGGGAAACTCTGAAACTATAAGACATATGACGATCTCATCTTAAGAACCATGTCATCGACTTTAGTAACAAGAAAAACTGCATACATACATTTAGAAAAGATGTGTATTCAGCTCGGGAATCGAAGCCGGACGTTTTGAAAAATAAAACTATATTTCTATTTAGGTAGATATCGATTGTGTAGTTTTTAAGTAGTAAATGTTACTATGAAACATGATGTCTGAAATGAATAAAATGCATTGTTTTCATATCCTTTAATTTATTTTATTAAGTTCTCGAAATTACCACCATTTTTTTCCGTAATTTTTTTTAAATGTATGTATGCAGTTTTTCTTGTTACTAAAATCGATGACATGGTTCCTAAGAAGACATCGTCGTATGTCTTATAGTTTCAGATTTTCCCATAATGACCGATCTAAATGGGCCACCCTGTATAATTATTTTGTTTGATCTTTATTACCTAGACAGTCCATTGGGCCCAGGCTGTAAGGCACGAAGGCGTTAGGGTCCCGCAGCTCTGCGTTCTCGGGCAGGAACCTTCCCGGGTCAACTTTGTCGGGGTTCGGCCAGTATTTCGGATTCCGATGGAGAATGTGAATAGGAATCGCCAAAGAGGTCCCAACCGGCAGAGTAATTTTTCCTGTAACAGATTCATTTAATTTTTAATATTTTAGCATAAATTTATAACAGACAGTTTGCAAAAAATATTGATATGACCCGTTAAAAATAAACATTATCATAATTAAAATAATCATAATGTATGAAGGATCCAAATTTTTTCAATTCAGTAGCGACCCCTAAAACGAAATTAATAATTCTGAAATAAATCCACATTAAATTTGTTTTTTTAGTGAAAGAGAACAATTCAAGGGGGTAAGACATAGAAAATTTCAATTTTGACGAAATAAGCAACACCCTAGTGAGTAGATCGCTTTAAAAACGACAATTGAAAAGTGATAGAAATTGAACAAAAGTTGAAAAAACCTCAGCTCAAAAAAGTCGCCCTTCCCACCAAACAGTCGCGCTTAGCGATTGTTATACCATTCAGAGTCCTTGCTAAAATGGTTGTTCAGTTTAATACTTGCGCTATATACAATCTTGCCATGCGGGATCCTAAATGACTCAACAATATTCTTTAAAATAAGATGTGAAAATATTATAACACTTTAAATTCTCGCGTTTTGTACACATACTTAATTACCACCTCCATATAAGTAATGAAATTATATCGCGGTAGACCCGTTTGTGTAATTAAATATGCGTGAAAATATTGCAACAATGAAAATACCAGAATTTATAGTGATTTCTTCTTCGACTGTCCTTTGGATCATGGCCGCTATGGACATACAGCGCAGAACTTCCTTGTAAACCATATCCAGGTACTGGAGTGACTTGATGTGCTCGTCCGTTATGAATTCATCGTCCGGGCCCAGGCGCTCCAGAATCTCGTCGTACACTTTATCCTGTGAAATTAGTTTGAATTTTTTGTTACGTGTCTTTAAGGTTTCTAAGCATGGCACGAATAAAAAAATTAGTTTACATCATTTCATGTAGGTTTTTTTTTCTTTATTTTATTTCTTTATTTCTTCATAATTGATCAGTTGACTTTCAAAAATGAAAAAAACATTATAATTGTTTCCATTGAAATCAGCTTCAAAATATATTTAAAAAAATACAATTGGCCATCGCTCCCGAGGTGTCCGGGAATGATGATCATACTGGTCCTGAAGTAGGTACGTTGGTACATATAATGTTTTTTTTATTACCTGCCACTCCGGTAAATGCGCTAAGTACAAAAGAACAGCAGATGCTATCTTTGCCCCGGCTTCTTGACTCTGTAACAAACGGCAGAATATAAAATCAACGAAATATTTTGTAATTGGTGTACATTGAAGCTCATAAGCTGGAAGATATTCCACCGACAAGAGAATAAATAACTCTTAAGTTAATGATGATGGTGATGATGATGATGAAGCTCATATCAACGTGTATCTTTATGTATTTAAGTAGTTTATAATAAATATATGCGTAATAGGTCTCATTTTTATTTTATAATGATTTCTTTGGTTTCTAATGCTACGCCTAAATAGGTAATCTTTTATGCTTTGCCCTAATGGGCAAAAGAATACCACAAGGCATTAGGTTTTTATAAAAAAATACACCTAATAATATTTTGGTACTAGCTGTTGCCCGCGACTTCATCTGCGTGGAATTAGTGAGCAGCTCTTTAGTTATAGCGCCTGGATAATGCTAATAGCAATCATTCAATTCGTGCATCAATTGCACCCCCTTTGCACTCTCTTTAGGGATGATTTCCGACATAAAAACTATCCTATGTCCTTCCCCGGAACTCAAGCGTGAAGAGGTAACAGACAGACACACTTTCGCCTTTACAATTAGTATATGGATGGATTTTGATATTAATCAATTTTCGGACCAAAACACAAAATTAAATGGCTATGGGTTGAAAAAATACCGTGAATATACAGGGTGGAAAGATAAGTCGGGCCCTGAAGGGAAACTACCTTAAATCCTTAAGCTGGCTCATTTTACTTAAAGGAGACATTCCTTTATTTTTAAAAAGAAACAAAACGGCATTCAAAGTATTTTTCTTTTTAACCGACTTCCAAATCTCAAAGAAGGAGGTTATCAATTCGGTTGTATGTTTTTTTTTTTTTTATTTTTTTTTTATTTTTTTATTTTTTTTTATGTTTGTTACTCCATATCTCCGTCATTACTAGACCGATTTTGAAAATTCTTTTTTTGATTGAATGTATATGCATACAGATTGGTCCCGTTTTTATCAAAACCCAGTTCTGATGATGGGATCCATGAGGAATCGAGGGAACTCCTCAAATCTTAAAGGCATACATATAGTTATTTTTGGGTTTTTATCAACAAATCAAGCATATACATCCAAAAAAGTGACATTTGATGAAGTGGAACTGCTGATGATGATCAGAACGGAACTCTTCAACGACGCATAGTTCACGGTTGGCGATTTGTCCTCTTCGTTACGTTTGTTAAGCAAGTTAAGTTTTTAAGCCACATTTTTGTCAAGCTCGAGTTCTGATGATGGGATCCATGAGGAATCAAGGGAACTCCTCAAATCTTAAAGGCGTGCGTATAGAGATTTTTGCATTTACAACAGAAAATCAAGCATTTTCAATAAAAACTGTTGCATTTGATGAAGTGGAACTGCTGATGATGATCAGAACAGAACTCTTCAACGACGCATAGTTCACGTTTGTCGATTTTTCCTTTTCGTTATGTTTGTTAAACAAGTTAAGTTTTTAAGCCACATTTTTATCAAGCTCGAGTTCTGATGATGGGATCCATAAGGAATCGAGGGAACTCCTCAAATATTAAAGGCATGCGTATAAAGATTTTTGTATTTACATCAGAAAATCAAGCATTTTCATTGAAAACTGTCGCATTTGATGAAGTGGAACTGCTGATGATGATCAGAACAGAACTCTTCAACGACGCATAGTTTACGTTTGGCGATTTTTCCTCTTCGTTGTGTTCGTTAAGCAAGTTAAGTTTTTAAGCCACATTTTTGTCAAGCTCGAGTTCTGATGATGGGATCCATGAGGAATCAAGGGAACTCCTCAAATCTTAAAGGCATGCGTATAGAGATTTTTGCATTTACAACAGAAAATCAAGCATTTTCATTAAAAACTGTTGCATTTGATGAAGTGGAACTGCTGATGATGATCAGAACAGAACTCTTAAACGACGCATAGTTCACGTTTGGCGATTTTTCCTTTTCGTTATGTTCGTTAAGCAAGTTAAGTTTTTAAGCCACATTTTTGTCAAGCTCGAGTTCTGATGATGGGATCCATAAGGAATCGAGGGAACTCCTCAAATATTAAAGGCATGCGTATAAAGATTTTTGTATTTACATCAGAAAATCAAGCATTTTCATTAAAACTGTCGCATTTGATGAAGTGGAACTGCTGATGATGATCAGAACAGAACTCTTCAACGACGCATAGTTTACGTTTGGCGATTTTTCCTCTTCGTTGAGTTCGTTAAGCAAGTTAAGTTTTTAAGCCACATTTTTGTCAAGCTCGAGTTCTGATGATGGGATCCATAAGGAATCGAGGGAACTCCTCAAATATTAATGGCATACGTATAGATTTTTTTGTATATTCATCATAAAAACAAGCATTTACATTAAAAACTGTCGCATATGATAAAGTGGAACTGCTGGTGATGATGACCAGAACAGAACTCTTCAACGACGCATGGTACACGTTTGGTGATTACGAATTTCGGTTTTGACTTGGACTCGGACCCGGACTCGGGCTCATACCCGGATCCGGTTCGGACCCGGACCCGGACCCGGACCTAGAGTCGGATCCGGATTTGAAACCGGACTCGGACCCGGATCCGGACTCGGATCCGGTCTCGGACCCGGACACGGACCCGGACTCGGACCCGGAATCAGACCCGGACTCGGACCCGGACCTTGACCCGGAAAACCACTATGATACCTTAACTACATAAACCACTATGATTACCTATCTTAAAATGTAGGTATAAAGTATGATGATGCCAATCTTACTAGCCCTTCCCGCTTAAACCCCCGTACACCGCACCGCATGCGCCATTAAGTGGGTTAGGTTAGGTTTGAACTGCGATCCTCACAGAACCGAACTGCTATCTGAGAAGTGGGTTAGTTTAGGCTAGAACTAAGACCCTTATGGCTCCTCTACACGATGGGCCAACGCCGGCCAATCCAAGGGACGCATTTATGCGTTAGAGGGAGCAAGTGATATTGCTATCTCATTCTACCGCATGGCCGCGTCCCTTGGAGTGGCCGGCGTTGGCCCATCCTGTAGAGGAGCCATTACAGAAGCGAAATGCTAGTAGAAAAGTGGGTGGTTTTACCGCCTTTTCTACGTAGTGTACCATCTACAATAATCTTTCACCGGCCCCCATGGAAGTCGGTTTTTTTTTCTTAAAAATTATTTTCTTCAATTTGGCTTGTCTAAAAAAATCTTAAGTACTAAATATTAGATTTTATGGATATTTTGTATGACAGACGAGTGTAACGCTACGTCTTACGTAGGCGAACAACGCGCGAACGCGGCGCGGCGCGGCGCGGCGAAATCAATCCTTTGATGCCCATAGAAGTGTCCTACGTAAGCGATCTCGTTGCGAACGCGGTGCGGCGCGATTTGCACGCGAATGTCAGGCGGCGCGGCGCGGCGCGGCGCGGCGGCGGCCGCTTTCGCCGCGCCGCGCCGCGCCGCGTTTGCGCGTTGTTCGCCTACGTAAGACGTAGCGTAAGACCTAATGTTTCCTGGGGAAATGTTATCATTAACATTAGCTGTATCGACTAGTAGAATAAAATTGCGAGTTTTTATTTTTTGGAACTTTTAGTCGGTTCGAGTCCCGGGCGAGGCAAGCGAGTTTTAGAAAATCTTTGAATGCATTTTTGTTTCTTTTTAAAAATGAAGAAAGTAAAATGAGCCGGCTTAAGGATTTAAGGTAGTTTCCCTCCAGGGCCCGACTTGTCTTTCCACACTGTATAAATACTTACAGTAGTAAAAAGAGCTAAAGTCTGTTTCCTTATCTCCTGCTTTGTGAGGTCTCCACTTAAGATGAGTCTGTCAACGATGCCTCGAATCTCCTCCTCTGTACTTTCGTTTCGCGCCAAAGCATTTTTTCTTTTATCCACTATATCTTTGGTCAAAATATGAAACTCTTTAGTCAATGTATCTTCGAGCTTCTGACTACCTGTGATCCAATAAATAAGCGGTACTTGAAGCCACCACTTAGTCATTTTGGCAAAATATAAACTGTACAGTCTGTGGAAAAAAAACAGATAATATAAATAGGGTAGGTAATGTTACAAATAGCATGCAACTTTAGGTACATTTATTAAATAAAGTACCTAGCAAAATAATATTTTTTACTAGGGCGGTTTGATAAGTTTGGTTCGTCCTCAAAACAAATGCGTTGAGGAATGTTGTGTACTTTATGAAAAATGTGAAGAACTCCTTCAGTTGAGTTTAAGGCTGCATGTAATTCGCGTAACCTACGTTTATTCTTCTGCCAGCTAAAACCATATCCTGAATTTCTATCGAACCAAGTTAATTCTCAAACCACCGTTGGAGTTATATTGATTTAAACTAACACGATTTTCACTCGTACTTTATATAATAACTAACACGGGACAGACAGGCCTATTCGGATTTCGAGATAATCACAAGATCTTGAGACGATTTAGAGATCAACTAGATCTACATTAGATATCGACTAGATGTGACTTGGATATCTAAGTCATAACTTGTCGAAATCGTTCAAGAGGACCTCCAGAATCGTGGAAACGTCAAATTTGACATATATTATCTATCTTACAAATTTTAAATTATCCGTCTCGTAACTTGTTGAAGTTTTACGCGATTAAGACCCGTGTTAGTTACAAAAGCACCCTTGGAGTTATTTGCGATTTTAAGGACTTTATCCGACTTTAATAGAATATGTATTTACTTAGTAGGAATATTAAATAATTTTTTGGCAAAAATTTCAGTTTTGGTACAAGCTTTTATCACTGACTGTACTTTTCTTACGACAGACAACTAATACTCATTGAGACAATTCTAAAAACCCCTAACACAATTAGGTTGCGTTGTTTCATCACAGAGTTCCTATGGCCACCTCCTGTCTCCATCATCAGATCAGTTCGACAGTACCATATTATTGTGTTGTCATCAGAACTACATACAGCTGCCAATTTTTATAACGCTATGATCCTTGGAAGATGGTTCAATTAGTTACCTTAGATTCCATTACATAGTTAGTTACATACAGGTCGACGTTTCAATGGCCACCTCCTGTCTCCATCATCAGATCAGTTCGACAGTACCATATTATTGTATTGTCATCAGAACTACATACAGCTAGCAAATTTTCATGACGCTACAATCCTTGGAAGATGGTTAAATTAGTTACCTTAGATTCCATTACATAGTTAGTTACATACAGGTCGACGTTTCTATGGCCACCTCCTGTCTCCATCATCAGATCAGTTCGACAGTACCATATTATTGTATTGTCACCAGAACTACATACAGCTGCCAATTTTTATAACGCTACGATCCTTGGAAGGTGGTTAAATTAGTTACCTTAGATTCCATTACATAGTTAGTTACATACAAGTCGACGTTTCTATGGCCACCTCCTGTCTCCATCATCAGATCAGTTCGACAGTACCATATTATTTTATTGTCATCAGAACTACATACAGCTGCCAATTTTCATAACGCTACGATCCTTGGAAGATGGTTAAATTAGTTACCTTAGATTCCATTACATAGTTAGTTACATACAAGCAGAGATGGGCATTAATCGATTAACTTTTTAATCGACTAATCAATCGATTAAAAAAGTTAATCGTCAAAATTAATCGGCGATTAATTTAATCGCGATTAATTTAGTCGACCTAACATACGATTGAAATTGAATTAATCTTAATATTAATCGATTAAATTTCTCGATTAACTCTCGATTGAAAGTAGACAGGACACTGGTGGTCATTTTTGTATGTAACTAAAAATCAAAACTTCTTGCGTACACATTAAAAACCATTCCAGTGTTATAAATGTGCTTCAATAGTATAAGATGGTTACATTGGTTACTATAATAATGCGGATAACTTAGCGCGGCATCTCTAGGTAAGGGTTTAGGGCTTGTAGCGCAGGTATAAAAATTAGAAAGAGAACGACGTATGTGTATGAAAGAGCAAACACATTACTTACCTCTTATCAGTTGTTTTCTATAAGGTTTCAACTTGTCAATGCAGTAATTACTTACTACTTACATCGAACGGATACTATCCTATCGAAGACGGTCGAAATTAATAGTCTCCAAGTGAACATACATAAAAATTCGTCTGTTACTTATATTATTTATAAATGTTTCAGACGAATTAGGCACCTCGTCCTTTTTTTTAAGTCGGTTAAAAAGACCATATGTATTGCTAAAATTAATCGAGAGAAAATTAATCGAACTAATTAATCGATTAAAAAAATTAATCGCCGGTAATTAGTCGACGATTAATTTAATCGTGACAATATTAGTCGGAGCTTTTCGACTAAAATTAATTAATCGTCACTTTTAATCGTTGCTCGCGATTAAGTCGGTTAATTTTAATCGTTAATCGTCAATCGATTACATTTTGCCCAACTCTGCATACAAGTCGACCTAATATAAAAGCTTGTTAAAAAGTACCTGCGAGTGTTTGAAACCACGTAATCAAGATTTGCCAAATTCAATGTGTCATCTTTTGAGAGGCCCATCAGTGTTTCTGTAGTAAACGATAGGACACACATATAATGAAAAGTCATAGGTAGAAAATAACATATAGGCACATATAGGCATAATAAAACGTGATAGTGAAGAGCGGGAAATCATCATTCAATCGATCATTCAAATTTCCTTGCCGTATCCGGCAATGGCGACTCCATTTACAATACTTATCCGAATTATGAAATGCCCTAATCGTGGCTCGCAAAACCAAACTCCGTCCTGAAGATGCGTTCACACGATGCGGAATGGAGTTGTGAGAGTATAATAGAAGCGCGAAGGGCGACATAAGTTACTCCGAGTTTTCAGAATCACTCCTATTGCTTTCCATCTAGAAAAAAACATCTGTGAAACCCGCGGACAGACTGACATGACGATATCATTTTGGCGTCGGAATCCTAAAGGATGACTCACACAAGACCGGGCCGGAGCTTTCGGCGCTTTGTTTTCTATGGAAAGCAAAAATACAGCTGTCATAGAAAATAACGTGTGAGTTTTCCTTAAAGCCATGTAGGTACCTATGTAGGAACTATAGACCGACCGCTTAACTGAGTCCTCGCCTGGGCGCCGTACGCCTGCCGCCCGCACCTTCCCCGCCGCCCTTAGTCATCCTAATACCCCGTCGCCCCCGTACCGCGCAGGTGAGGACTCAGTTAAGCGGTCGGTCTATAAAATAACGTATTTATAATAAGAAATAACTTACGACAAACACACTGTGTAGTAGTGTCAACGACGTCGTGGAAGACGTCAAACGTATTAGCGTCGCGTGCGCAGAGCCGCTGCGCCAGCGCCGCCGCCTCCGCGTTGAAGACGTGCGCGAACGCAGCCACTGCCTTCTTGTTGTACGATGGCGTCACCGTCTTCCGACAATGACGCCAGTGTTCACCTGTAGTACCGATTTATTTTTATTTTGACGTGCATTTTGTACAGTGGCGGATTTGCGCTAAGGCCAAGTAGCCCCGGGCCTAGGGCGGCAAAATATTAGGGGCGGAAAATTGTGACTAAAATTTGCTGATATGATAACAATAAACAACTCAAAATGTAGTAAATATGATTGGTCATCACCCACAAGTAAGGGGCGGCTACAGGGCCTGGGGCCTAGGGCGGCAAAGACTGCAAATCCACCACTGATTTTGTAGCCATTTTTATACCCACCAAATTTCAGCTTGTTGAGTCAAGTAAAAGTTGAGTACGTGCTTACTAATCTTAGTACCTAATATGTACCTATACTACCTATAGGCAGTGGGTGATAAAAATACCGAATTTTGGATGAAGGACCGTCTGAGGTTATATTTTTAAATTGTCAATGTTACAAAGAGACATAAGTACCTAATTTAACCGTGGTTTGTAAGAGGTAACTAAGTTTTATGAATAAGGGGGTAAGACTATATTTTACTTACCTCCAGTCAGTATTCCAGTGCCTATCATGGGTTTCAAGAAGTTGTACACAGGCCCTTTTTTGGTGACTTTGTTACTCGTTAGAATCAGCTGTAAAATAATTAAGATACAATAAGTTATATATATTATACAATCACAATTTTTGTAATGTGGCTTCATAATGAAAACTTCATTATGGACCCTAACCTACGGCGCGATTCGGGAAATGAATAAGAGATGCACTAGATATGAAACAGTAAAGATATGTGACGTTCCACGGTAAAAGGTACCACTGCCCCGGCTAAATATTGGAGCGGCGTTAGCGCAAGCTCCAGCCGCCATAAAGGTACCTTTTGGCGTGGAACGTCACATAAATCAAAATAAAAAATCAAAATACATTTATTTCAGATAACTAAGATCCATACATTGATACATTCGACTCACAATAATAAATAATCATACAACACCATTACAATATAAATGCTAAATTAAATTAAAATACTAAAAATAAAAATAAAATTATAATAAAATCACATTTAAAATTAATAAATTAGGCACAGAAACAAATTAAAAATTAAAACACATAATAAAAATTTATATTTAAAATCACAGAAAAACTATTTGTCATACGACACACACCCCTTGAGACTGTCTACCCACCGTTTCTGTATATGACAGCTACACATCCTTTCAGCAATGACTTTTAGAATGCTGTTGTGACTATCCCTCAATCGCCTCTGCATCGACGCGTACTTTTTGCGCATTATGGCGTGAAACCCATCGACGCGCGCGCCTACGAACATACCTGAGGCGCTGCATCTACGGGGCAGTCCCATCAGCATTCTAAAAGCATTGTTGTAGTGGACACGCAGTGCGTCGTATGCTCGTCGCGTGTATCTAGCCCATAGGCTACCCGTGTAGAAAATCTGGCAAAAGGCTTTAAAAAGAGTTATTTTAACTTCCTGCGTGCTACGGGCAAACCTACGGGCCAGCATGTTGCTTCTCACAGCCAACGCCCTGCGCTCTCTCTCAATGTCAGGGTCATCAGACAAAGTCTCAGTGATGATGTGCCCTAGATACTTAAACTGCTTAACTATGCTCAGCTCAGAACCATTCAGTACAACAGGAGGAATATTGGAAGGCTGGAAATTTCGTTCCGTTTTAAAAACCATTACCTCACTCTTCTTACAGTTGTACTGTAAGCCATGCGCTTGAGCATAGTTTTCACACGTACGGACTAGCTCACGCAACGCTCCGATCGAAGGGCTCAGCAGCACCATATCGTCCGCGTAACTAAGATTATTAACACAGGTACCGTTAATATGGCATCCGGCATGCATGCTGCTGAGCTCAACGATCAGCTCGTTAACGTACAAGTTAAATAATTTAGGTGACGTTAATCCGCCTTGTCTTACACCACATTGTAACTTGTACTCGCTAGATAGCACGTCCGCCCATTTAACCTGGTTTATTTGGTTTCCATACCAATACTGGAACAACCTAACGCACTCCTCGGGCACACCCGCATCCACCAGCTTCTTCCATAGCACCTCGTATACAACACGATCAAAAGCTTTGGAAAGGTCTAAAAAGCACGCGTATACGGGTGTTTTGCGCTCGGTGTATTGCGCAACCGTGTGTTTTAGACATAATATTGCGCTTTCCGTTGATTCACCAGCTCTGAATCCAAACTGCGCATCATGCAGTTTAAGGTGCATCTCGAGGCGTGCGTCCAGTAAACTGTCCAGTACCTTTGCCAGAACTGTAGCTAAAGTACATATCTTTACCATTTCATGTCTAGTGAATGTCTGATTCATTTCCCGAATCGCGCCGCTAACCTCCTAAGGCCCAGACACGCAAGAAAGTGTACAAAATATGCCAGTGAAATTTGAACCTATTAGTGTAGAAAATAAAGTTGATGTGGTTTTGTATAAAATTGAACTGTTGAATTGAACATGATTTCGTCGAACTTAATAAAGATAAACAACAACACTTGATGGACCTTATTACAAAAGGCATAAGGTTCACAAATTTTCTGTTAACAGTGTGGACGATGGTAACATATCATGTAACGTTTTTTACGATAGAAGAAATACATTTATATACATTTACTTAACGCCACAACATAGTACACGAGAAAAAGAAAAACATGCAGACATAGAAGACATTTCTGACGTTATCTATGAAAAGGGACCTTATTGTCAATGGCGCTTACGCCATTATTAACGATGCTCCGATATAAATACAATGCCGCGCGACGCTATGCGGCGTAAGCGCCATCGACAATAAGGTCCCTTTTCATAGATAATGCCCCATTTGGACGCTATAATAGGATCCCCACTCAGCATAATGCCGCGGCAAACCGTGGCGCTGGTTTTCTGTGTATGTATGTATGTTGTTAACTCTACGCTACCCGAAAAGTGGACCCCAAGTTTAAAATTAATTCAACTTTGGTCCAGTAGTTTTGGAGATAATAGGATGTGACAGACGGACAGACAAATGCACTCGAGTGATCCGAACCCTTACAGGGTTCCGTTTTTTTCCTTTTAAGGTACGAAACCCTAAAAAATACAATTAATTAAGTCATTCAAGCTAGGAAAAAGAAATAACTGTAGGTACAGTCCCATGTTTATGTAAGTAGCATTTCGTTTCTGTAAGGCTCGCAGTTCTAACCTACCTAACCCACTTTTGTACGGTTCTGTGAGGATCGCATTTCAAACGTAACCTAACGCTACGTCTTAAGCGCCCTCCAGACTATGCGCGTGAATCGCGGGCGAAGCCGCGAACGCGAGTGTGGAGTCTAGTTCGCTGATATGCGAAATCGACTCCAGACTCGCGTTCGCGGCTTCGCGCCGCGATTCGCGCACGAGTGTGGAGCGGGCTTTACGTAGGCGAACAACGCGCGAACGCGGCGCGGCGCGGCGCGGCGAAATCAATCCTTTGATGCCCATAGAAGTGACCTACGTAAGCGATCTCGTTGCGAACGCGGTGCGGCGCGACTTGCACGCGAATGTCAGGCGGCGCGGCGCGGCGCGGCGCGGCGGCGGCCGCTTTCGCCGCGCCGCGCCGCGCCGCGTTCGCGCGTTGTTCGCCTACGTAAGACGTAGCGTAACCCAGTTAACGGCGCATGCGGTGCGATGTACGGGGGTTTGAGCGGGAGGGGTTGCGAATCAGTGCATGATTCAAACTGTACCGGTCGCCGTGGTAAGACCTAGGATTTACCATATCGGTGTTGGTAAAAGCCCGAAGTAAACTAATAAGATTTAACATTTCGGGCCTTTACCGATCGGCATCGGTAAAACCTAGGTTTTACCGGTAAATCTTAGGATTTGCCGTACTTCGGGCTTTTACAGTAATATACACAATCTAAATTAACCCGGTATTAATTAATAATGTGTAATGTAAAACCCTATTTATGTAAAGAATAAATAAATTCTATATAAATTGAAGCCTATATTTACCTTTATATCTTCCGGGTTCGCGACAATTATGTTCAGCTCTGGCCCCAACCAAAATCTCACGTACTCGCCGTATTTGGTTATTATGTCCGCCACCAATTTTAATTGCTCTGTAGTTACGAATAACATTATTGAGTAATAGTGCGACATAATATAGTAGAACTTAAATAAAAAGAAACTAAAAAATTTCCAATTTTAACCGCCAAGTCCTGAGTTTCATAAAAAAAAATCTTTATTTCTTCTATTATAAGTACCATATTAGTAAAATCGCTTAAAATTCTCCCGAAATGTTACATAGGTCAAGAAATGAATGCTCAAAAAACGTTGTAGAGGGAAATGCTAGGAACACAATTTTTGACTCCGTAACTTTGTTTGGACTAGTTAGGAGGTGAACATATCAAAAGTCCCCGGCCGTAGCCCCGGTGCTGGGGGGTAGAGGGGGGTAAGAAGGTCGAATTTTTTGGTTTTTCATTGATATCTTGGAAACTTTGCGTCTTAGCGACATGACTACTAAGACAAACCGAAAGCTGATAAAATTAGTTACAAGTTTTATCCTGTCAAGTTTTTCGATATCATGAATAGTTTTTGAGATACCCGCTCTTGAAAGTTTATTTAGGGATTTTAATTTTATCTTGATATCTACGTCAGTGAAGCTGTTAGGCCATGTTTGGTATCATTTTCGTATAAATCGGGGGTGCTGAATTCATTTATGGTATCACATTGACACCATTCTGAAGTAAAACCAAAATTTAAAAATAAATATTTTTTTAAATCCCTCTTCACGCTTAAACCGCTGAACCAATTTCGTTGAAATTTGGTATAGAAATAGTTTAAATCTCGATACACGACATAGGATAGTTTTTATAACCAAAAGCATCTTTTGAGGGTGTGAAAAGTGGGGTGGAAGTTTGTATGGGGAGTCAATAACCGCTGAACCGGTTTAGATGAAATTTAGGACGGAATACATCTGTGATTTAGATGAAAGTGATACCAAACATGACTTCAAACCTTACCTTGAGCAGTATTAACCTCAGGAATTCAGTTTCGTCGACGAAGTTGAATTCCCCCCATACTCCATTTCACAACTTTAAAGGATGATTATTGAGATAAAAAGTATCTTATGTCCTGTCTTGGGACTCGAAATATCTGTATACCAAATTTCAATTAAATCGGTTGAGCGGTTTAAGCGTGAAGAGGAATTTAAAAAAAAAGGTATTTGTTTAAAGTTTATATGTTTTTTCTTAGGAATGGTGTCAATGTGATACCAAAACTGAATTCAGCACCCCCGATTTATACGAAAATGATACCAAACACGGTCTAGCAGCGTCACTAATGTAGATATCAAGATAAAATTGAAAGCCCTAAATAAACTTTCAAGAGCGGATATCTCAAAAACTATTCAAGATATCGAAAAACTTGACTGAATAAAACTTGTAACAAATTTTATCAGCTTTTGGTTTGTCTTAGTAGTCATGTCGCTAAGACGCAAAATTTCCAAGATATAAGTGAAAAACTGAAAAATGAGACCTTCTTTCCCCCCTCTACCCCCCAGCACCGGGGCTACGGCCGGGGACTTTTGATATGTTCACCTCCTAACTAGTCCAAACAAAGTTACGTAGTCAAAAATTGTGTTCCTAGCATTTCCCTCTATAACTTCTTATTGCTTGGCCTAACAGGGTTCACTTTTCAGTATCATTTCGGAATAATCAAGAAATCATTAAAAATGTTTTTAAATGGCACAGAATAATTAACGCAACGCATAAAACTGATGTAGGTAATATTAACTGAACTGAATAGAAATGCATCTTCGTGTACGATAAGTACGGTAACTCCTAAAACGGGTTAACCATGTTTAAATCAGTCATAACCGCGTCATAGGCTGGTTAGTGTCACGCGGACCGTCCGTGCGGATCGGTCCGCACCGGACCAATATGTATTAAGTTCAGGAAGCGTTATAGCGTAAAGCTGATGGGTACAGCTTTCTCATACAATTTGGCGATGCGGAGCGGTCCGCACGGACGGTCCGCGTGACACTAAAACCAGTCATAAGAACCCTTGTACTATGTTTAATGCAATTAAATGAAATCTAATCTAAATAACATGTTTAATGTCTAAGTTATGCAAGTTTTGCTAGAAGCCTATTCATATGTGCTGCCGGCCTAGCCAAGGTTACGAGTACAATCGCTATCGTCGACAACGAAAAGCTTTATCTCTCTATCACTCGTCCATATTAGTGCGACAGTGATAGTTACGTTTCGATCGCTATGGAGCGTAAGCGATTGCCATCTTGGCTACGCGGCCTGTACTATTTAACAATTTAAGGTAAAATAAGCCAGGATAAAGCCGGATTCACATTTGTCTGTCGTGTTGTGTTGTGATGCTCTATGTCGTGATGGCATACTGTTCACATCAATATGACTACGTTATATGAAGCATAATCATGCATTTTTATCAGTTCCGTCTTGGCTCTCGGCGAGTTCACACTCCTCGTCCATACTTGATGCGGCTCTGACGCGTCACAACACAACACTGGCGCGTGCACACTAGTCTGATGTGCTGTGTCGTGTCGCTGCACCGCCCCCCGCACCTCACCCGTTCTGACGCGGACCGGGATCGCTTGTGATGCGACACAACACAAGCCGTCACAACACACGGCATCAAAGAAATGTGAACGCAACCATATTAAATGTATGAAACCGATACTGTTCAGATGCATCACAACACAATAGTACATCGACAGACAAATGTGAACCCGGCTTAACGCTTTCCATATATCTTACCATTAGGCTTAGCCATGAAGAGTAAGGCATTGCCGAGCAGCGGCAGCGCCGGCGGGCCAGGTACGCGCGCCGCTAACTCCAGCATCCGCCAGTTCCGAGCCCGCCACCGCAGCCACAGCATCAGCGTCGCCAGAACCGCTCCCAGTGCGGCTGTACCGCTCCACATCATCATTGTCTGAGCCAACCGAGAACAACCAACTTTAAGATACGGGGGTTGGCAACTGCATTAGCATAGATGGCGCCATCATAGCTTGCATTTTTTCTATGAGATTTGGCTTAAAAAGCTGGCATCCAGGGTATTAAAAAAACAAAAATTTTACACAATTCTAGGGATTGACAGGGCAAGCTATGATGGCGCCATCTTCTAAAAACTTTGACTGACCAACCCCATTAATAGATCTAAAAAACCGGGCAAGTGCGAGTCGGACTCGCGCACGAAGGGTTCCGTACCATAATGCAAAAAACGGCAAAAAAAGAACGGTCACCCATCCAAGTACTGACCCCGGCCGACGTTGCTTAACTTCGGTCAAAAATCACGTTTGTTGTATGGGAGCCCCACTTAAATCTTTATTTTATTCTGTTTTTAGTATTTGTTGTTATAGCGGCAACAGAAATACATCATCTGTGAAAATTTCAACTGTCTGGCTATCACGGTTCGTGAGATACAGCCTGGTGACAGACGGACGGACGGACGGACGGACAGCGAAGTCTTAGTAATAGGGTCCCGTTTTACCCTTTGGGTACGGAACCCTACAAACGATATGGATTAGATGTGTCAGTGTCAAAAATGACGTATATGTTTGAAGAAAAGTCATATTTGACACTGACATACCTAAACCATATCGTATCTGGATCTATTAATTGATCCAGATACGATATACGGCAAATGGTGCCCTATGGCGGTTGGTGCATACGCTATTATTAACGCCGCTCCAATATTATTGCGGCCATAAGGTACCTTTTGCCGTGGAACGTCACATATCGTTACTATTTCATATCTAGTGAATGTCTAATTCATTTCCCGAATCGCGCCGTAAGAAGCCGGTAACGATTATAAAATAGAAATGTAAAATTGATAGATTTAATCGTTGAAATTGTACAGTGATATCTAATATTGTAATATCTAAGTATTGGTTTCTATTAGCACATCTTCTCATCTAAATAACAAAATAAATAAATCATAAATCTAGCCCTAAATTAGCCTGAGGCATTCTCATCTTGCCTTTTAACAATGAGGTCGTGAGCGTGCGTCACACCGGTAATATATGACGAGAAGGGGCAGATTTAAAAATCCATCATTAAAATAATATGGTGTTAATTATACAAAATGATATATAAGAACAGTTTCAGGAATTGTTGTACGTTGTTTATGTATCAAAACTACGTTGAAATTAAGTCGATTTTCAAAGACATTTTCACAGGTTTTTAATTACTTCATAAACACTTCTTCTTTTGGAAAAAAATGATTTCGTCTTATAAACTTTCATTTACACTACTTCAAAGTCATAAATGTCATATTTACAAAAATGTGTCGTACCATTATTAGCAGTCCAAACTTTACGAAAATAAACCAAATTAGTGCTTTACGCGCGTTTACCTAAACGTCCAGCAGAAAAAAATATTCCTGATTTAGTGAGTATGTTTTCAAAAACTTGATCTATTAAATGGCAAGATGAGAGGAGCTCCTAGACGAAACCAGTTATTTCTATGACGTAAAAAAAGGTGTACAATTTCATCGACTAAACCTATCAATTTTACATTTCCTGATTTAGTGAGTATGGTTTCAAAAACTTGATCTATTAAATGGAAAGATGTGAACACGTCCTAGTAGAAACCAGTTATTTCTATGACGTAAAAAAAGGTGTACAATTTCATTGACTAAATCTATAAATTATACATTTTTGCGACTAAATCGATATCTTTCCAGTCGTATCCTCATTGCTGAGGGTCGTGATTACCATCGCTTAATACCACTTTCTTCCAGGCACTTCTATCATGCGCCATTTGCAGGCAGGTCTGGGCCTTGGGTCCTGCATATGCCTTTACTGTGTCTATCCACCGGGTAGGCGCTCTTCCTCTACTTCTCTTCCCTTCTACGTGACCGACCATCATCAATACCTCTAGACTATCTTCGCGTCTAGCCACGTGTCCGAAGAATCGAAGTATAATCGATAACGGCCTCTTAATATTAATAGTAAATAAGAGCGATTACAGCGGCCGTTAAGCCTCAGGGGGCTTTGTTCGCTGTCATGATTTTTTAAATGTATTATTTTGTGTTAATAAATAAATGAAAAGGAAAAAATAAAAAATAAAAATCTGGTTAGTTTTCGACAAATAATTCATTTTAGGTACAAGCTTTTACCGCTGACTGTACTTTTTCCCACTCTAAACTCTCATGCAGACAATTCTAAAAACCCCAAACACAATTTGGTCTCATTGTTTTATCACAGTGTTCCTATACTTCCTATGGCCACCTCCTGACTTCATCACCAGATCAACTCGATGGTATCATAATGTTACATTGTCACCAGACTTACATATTATTATGTATGCAAATTTTCAGCTTCATTCGAAGTTGGGAAATGGGTCAAAAACTTGCAAGATTTGACTCGGACAAACATACATAGGTAGGTCATACATAGTCAATATAGTCACACCAATGAAAGTCTGCAGCGGATTTGATAGACCACGTGTGCCACGTGTGTGTAGCCCAGTGTAAGTGTTATTTATACGTCATATATTATTTTCATAGAAGTTTGACGTTTAAAACGACACTTGCACCGCGTGGGCTATCAAAATCGCTGTACACTTTTTACGGTCTGACTTTAGGTATAACCAGTGTTGGCCGAAACGTTAATTCAATTAACTATTATCGGTTTATACCATTATAAATTGAACTGTAAACTGTAACCGTCCGTTACGTTTACGGTAAATTTTTATACTTAATGGTTAATTGCAATTAACGTTCGGCCAACACTCGGTATAACATTGCAAGTTAATAAAAAGCTTGTAAAAATTGGTATAAGTAACCCCTAATACTATATTATAATAATATATCTAAGATCTGGATACATAATTATAGTCAGCCAAAGTATAATCATAATCAATTATTCTTCAGAAGAGAAAGAACAGGAGAAGATGACGTTTGTGGCGGTTCATGATTTAGTAAAGACTGTGAGTAGAAAATAGTACATTGTAGTAGGTTTAGTAAGGAACACAAATGTATGGAAGTGCATGCACGATTTTTTTTCAAAGGCATAATAATTATTTCATTTTTGAAATAATTATTATGCCTTTCCATACAAAAAAAAAAAATTCGTACAAAAAATGAAATATTTATGTAATTTTTGTGACAATTTTGGATGTTACAATCACAGTGTGGCAACTTGCACTAAATCAAAAATTGGACGATATGTAGCCCATGTATTCATTATTCTGAAAAATATCACTTTAAAGTAGGCATGCATACATTTTTTCGTAATAATAAAATTATTTATAGCGCGTGGCGGTAGCAATTTCCATACAAATAGAACTATGCCCAAAATCAAATATTAAAAATGTTAACTAAAACACTGAATTTGACATTTTAAAAGTGTAAATATAATGTTTTAATAATTTTTCCATGCGTGTTTGCCCTTTTTTTGGTACAAATTTGTTCTTTTATATTTTTCTTCCATACAAACTTTCTCCCCCCTATTTCCCCCCTTAAGTTGATTTTATGAAATTTTCTTTTATCTTAAACTTAAACTTGTCGCATTTAATTGATGTTGAAAATTTCAGCTTTATATCTTCAGGGGTTTAGATTGTATGATGTCTGAAAGTAAGCAGAGTTTTTTAGATATATAATGTATGGGATATTATGAAATAAAATGTCTTTAGCTCAAACACATGTAGATCCTAAACTACTGAACATTTTAACCTGAAAGTTTGAACATCGATTAATTACAAAACTTATAAGTTAGTTACAAAAACAAATTATAAATATCTACCCTTAAGGGGGGAAATGGGGGGCGAGAATTTTTGTATGGAAGAAAAATAAAAACAACAAATTTGTACCAAAAAAGAGCACAAAACGAATGGAAAAATATTAAAACATTATATTTAAACTTTTAAAATGCCACATTCAGTGTTTTAATAAACATTTTTAATCTTTGACTTTGGGCATAGTTCCATTTGTATGGACATCGTTACCGCCACGCGCTATAAATTATTTTTTATTACAAAAAAATGTATGAGGGCCTACTTAAAAGTGATATTTTCCAAAATAAAGAATACACACTGTTATTGTAACATCCAAAATTGTCACAAAATATTACATAATATTTTCATGTTTTAAATATATTTTTTTTGTATAGAAAGGCATAAAAATTATTTCAAAAATAAATTCCTCGTCTCTAATTTATACGAAAATGATATACATAACTATAGTATAGATAGGACCTGGGGAGCCGACCCTTTCAACCCCCCCCCTTTTTGGGGGGTCTGCATGGTACGATCTCCAGGCTACCGGGCCAGATCTACTTTGTTTGACCTAAGGAACAATCGTGCCAAGCGGCATCGCCTGAGACTAAAGTGCATGCTAAATCACCTTACTCAACCTACTATTGTGCAACATGGGGCGTAAGTTGAATATTGCAAATGAGATTAAGTTAAATTTATAGACTCGAGTTTGCAATATTATTATGCCCCGAGTTACACACAATGTTTTTCATCACACTTGCGATACAAAAATTAAGTATAAAGACAAAAAACTGTTAATTAAGGCACTAGAAACTTACATTACTTGAAAAATACATTTTCATCACACTCGCTCAGTAAATGTGGAATTGCACGCAGGTTTAGCGGGAGTTATAGAAAAAGCGTTCTCCCTAGGGGGTTATGAAGTTTCTAGTGCCATAATTAACAGTTTTTTGTCTTTATACTTAATTTTTGTATCGCAAGTGTGATGAAAAACATTGTGAGTAACTCGGGGCATAATAATATTGCAAACTCGAGTCTATAAATCGCTCCGGCACGGCAAGCCGTCGCGATTTAACTTACTCTCGTTTGCAATATTCAACTTACGCCCCATGTTGCACGATGTACTATAATTGCAAGCTAGCCCTCATCATCCACGATTAAAGATTATGATGTGCTTCCGATAGTATGATACGCCCACAATTTCTGACTCCATTATGTGAACATAAAAATTTTTGCTGAGTGTACATTTTTAAATTTGTTTTTTTTTGGAATTCAGCCTCTGCAGCGGTGTAGCGAAGGTGAAATACCTAATTATACAATGTTTAGCAGCCGATAAATATTGCAAATCTTGTTCGCAAGAAAATGGAATAGAACCTCCGCAGAGACTGGCAGCTTATATTGTAACCTATAAAAAAGTTAGCGTATGTCTTTTGTTTTTTTACTTGTAAAATTTTATTCATTTTTACACAATAGAAGATTAAACATGTTATTTATTAAACTGGAGTTATTATTATTATAAATCCGTTAGACCTGTGAACAAATCAGTCTTTTGAAAGGGGCTCCACTGATTTCGATTTCGTAAAGCGTGGTCGCACTTCATCTTTATATGTTTTTATAAGATGTTAATTCATATTTAAAATTGTAATAATTAGGTATGTCTTTACTTTACTCATTGGTTTGACTTAAAGTAATTTTGTCGTCGGGTATTGTGTAATACGATAGGTACGCATATACACGGTGGCTAAAAAATAACTGCATTCCCGTTGCTAGGGGAGTTTTGGGATTATACTGAGCAACTTTTACTATAGGATCCCAAAACTTCCCTGGCGACGGGAATGCAGTTATTTTTAGCCACCCTGTATAAGTCAATCTAGTGAACTAATGTCATTTCATTTCATTTATTTATTGCAATCATGTTCATTAGATTCATTACATACAGATGTTAAATAAAATATAATCAGTGTCAATGTATTGCGGGTATTTAATTATAATAATTATGTAAATATATAATTTCCGCCCTATATTTTCAGCAAGACACATTTCTATCAGATACATAATATATCTGAATTAAAAATAAGTACAAAATTTACAATCGCATCATTATAAATAGTAACAATAAAATACAACAATGGGTAATGCCTCTACTCACATACTCCTTTGGCATACTAAGGTGGACTCAGACCGAGCTGGATGCCCTGGATCGGAGGGTCCGACAGCGGCTCACCACACACCGTATGCTGCACCCACGCTCGTCTGTTATGAGATTATACATCCCACGGAAATGTGGAGGTCGCGGCTTTCTAAACGCCAAAAATCTTCACAACCGTGAGGTGTACAATCTCAGGAATTATTTCCTCAACAACGAGTGTGGGATGCATCGTGATGTGGTGGCAGTTGACAGGGGCCTCACGCCGCTCTCCTTGGCGAACGAGAACTGGCGCAAACCTGTAGTACTAAGCACCGAGGACCGCAGGGCGGTATGGAAGGATAAGCAGCTACACGGGCGGTTCTACAAGGCCCTCATGGGACCTGATGTAGACCTACCCGCGTCGGTGAACTGGCTACGATTCGGGGACCTCTTCGGAGAAACCGAAGGTTTTGCCTGTGCAATTGCGGACGAAGTTATCATGACGAACAACTACCGGAGATATATCCTGAAGGACGGTACGGTCGACATTTGTCGGGCATGCCGCCGTCCCGGAGAGTCACTCAGGCATATTATCTCCGGTTGTTCTCATCTTGCTAACGGCGAGTACTTGCACAGACATAATCTCGTAGCCAGAATTATTCACCAGCAGCTTGCCCTCCTATACGGCCTTGTGGACCGCGAAGTACCGTACTACAAGTACTCACCTGCGCCAGTTCTCGAAAATGGTCGTGCCACGCTCTATTGGGATCGATCTATCATCACTGACAGGACTATTGTAGCCAATAAGCCTGACATCGTACTGATAGATCGATCGCAGCGCCGGACCGTGCTCGTCGACGTCACCATCCCCCATGATGAGAATCTCGTGAAGGCCGAGAAGGACAAGTCCAGCAAGTACCTAGACTTAGCTCATGAGATTACCGCCATGTGGGATGTTGACTCGACGATCATTGTTCCGATAGTCGTGTCAGCGAACGGTCTCATAGCGAAGAGTCTCGACCAACACCTAGAGAGACTCTCGCTGGGTGGTTGGATCAAGGGTCAGATGCAGAAGGCGGTAATTTTGGACACGGCGCGTATAGTACGTCGGTTCCTTACTCTGCAGCCCTGACCACCGGCAGCTTGGGCCCTGCCCCGCTGCCGGCGGCACCCTAGGTTAGGTTTTTTATAATGTGTTTATATGTATTTTTTATTGTTTTGTAACTGTTTTTATATTTTACTTTTATATTCATATTATAAATAACCTATCCTAAGACGAAAAATAAATAAAGAGAAAAATACAACAACATAATATGTTGTTGTATTTTATAAATGCCAGTACCAGGGGAAACACTACTTAAGTAGATACTACATAATAAATAAATAATAATACTACACCACACATACTATAACTAGATCATAAAATATAACAAAAATGTAAGTGTTACCCTATTTTCCGTAACTACATACATATATATGTCCCTAACTGGTAGTACTTACATAAAAACGTAATATAAAGCTGGTCTGATAATGAAGACAGAAGCATAAATATCAAGACAACGACATAACATATACCAATTATCATCCCTAAGTATTATTTCATCATCAATTCCACTTTACAAACATTTTGTCGCTTTCCGAAAAAAATGCACAAGTTACAAAAAAAAACTTATTTATTACACATAGGTACTACATACTAGTATGTATTATAAGGCTCACTTTTAATATTAGAAAAGTTTCCCCGATTACAAAACATAAAATAATTTAAAAAATCCGCCCGGCAGTTATCATGAAATCGAGAAATACTCATTTAAATAAATATCCCGAGAATTTGTGGCTTGCTTCTTTTGAATTCGGTTAATAAAACTGTTTACCGTCGTTTGTTATGATTATTAATTTAATCTACTTACATGAATGGAATTTAACATTTCAGTCACTCAATGTAGTAACAACATAACCATTATAACCAACCAGTATGGATAAATGTGGCGTTATCACTGTGACAACCATACGGAATGTGAGAAAAGGAAGGAAGATTAAGGTTACGTCAAAGCAGCTGTGACGAAAACCTACGTACGAGTATAGAGAAAAAAAAAATAGAGGGCTCACTCTGTACATTAGTTTTGGTACATCTATAATCGAATAGCGGAATTACTTATCAGTAGAGCTACTTGATACTAGAATTCTCTAGTGTCGCAACTTACGAAAATTGTATTGTTAAACAACAATTTACAACTAATTAATATTAAAAGCGGAAGGAGTTGAAAATAGTTTCAGTTAATCCGGTTTTAATAATAAAATATTAGCTGGAAATTGTTGAGCTACACTTTTCGGTCGTTGCGACATCTATTGTCAAGTAGCAGTTCTGATAATTCCGCTACTCGATGCTAGATGTCGACTGTGAAAATAATAGTCGTATTGGTACTGTCAACTGTAAAAATATGGGTGCACAAATCATCTCAAAAATATGTCCCATAGCTCTTATTTTATTATTATTATCGTGGTTTTGTGGGCCTTTGAGTGTCGCATCGACCAGCATTGATCTATTGTGACTGCCCTTTAAAGTTCATTACTAATGCCCGTTGCATCCAGAAAGTTCCAGATTCTTTGGGCCGTAATGTTCTGTACCTCATAGGGTTGCACTACGTGTCGCCCTAGGTAGGTACTTCTTTTTGACATTAGTGGTCCACAAGAGCAGAGAATGTGCATTGCAGTCTCCTCTGCCTCTTGACAGAACCTGCATGTCGATCTTGTTTCTTGCCGATTTGAAACATATGTTTGTTTAACTTACAGTGTCCAGTCAGTATTCTCGTCACCGCGCAGGTTTTGTGCCTTTTGAGTCCTAAAAGCTCCTTAGCAGTTCTGCTGTTGAACCCTTTGATTAAAGGTTTCGGAGTGTTCTTGTCCTTTAACGAATTTCCACCACTCGATTGCTCTCGATTTTTCTAATAGCTCTTATGTTAGCGAATTAAGAACTATGGGACATATTTTTGAATAAGTTGGCTACATCCATATTTTTAGAGTTGACTGTACTAAAACTGATGTAAGGAGTGAACACTCTATGTATTTTTTCTCTATGGTAGCATCACAGATACATTGTTAAACCAGAGCTGTATGATATGGATATTATAATGCAATAATGCAAGTCACTTTCCACTATATACTTTAAGAGTCCATCAACGTGCACACTAGCGCCGCTGCTAAATAATCGTGATTATTCAAGTGTTATTCAACGACAGATATTTAAAAAAGCGGCCAAGTTTGAGTCGGACTTCCGTAGCAGCAAGTAACATAATAAAATTGCGGTTTACGATTTATGACGTATTAAAAAAAACTACTTACTAGATCTCGTTCAAACCGATTTTCGGTGGAAGTTTGGATGGTAATGTACATCATATATTTTTTTTTACTTTTATCATTATCTTATTTTAGATGTTACGGGGGGGGGGGGGGGGGGGTGGACACATTTTACCCTTTGGAAGTGTCTCTCGCGCAAACTATTCACTTTAGTGAAAAATGATATTAGAAACCTCAATATCATTTTTGATGACCTATCCCTAGATACACGTATGGGTTTAATGAAAAAAAAAAATTTTTGAATTTCAGATCTAAATATGGGGAACCCCCAAAATTTATTGTTTGTTTTCTATTTTTGTGTGAAAATCTTAATGCGGTTCACACACAGAATACATCTACTTACCAAGTTTCAACAGTATAGTTCTTATAGTTTCGGAATAAAGTGGCTGTGATATACACGGACAGACATGACGAATCTATAAGGGTTCCGTTTTTTGCCATTTGGCTACGGAACCCTAACTAGTCATTAAAAAGGTTGGCTAGGTACGTACCTACGAAGTCAGACTGGTCCCGATTTAATTGCAAGTATTATTAAGCCTCAATGCCTGATATAATAGCCAAGTGAACAATTTATTATTATTGTTACTTGTACGGTTATTTTCTATGACGTATATCAATCACATCACAGTAAATTAGAAGTATAATATATCTTTGAACAAATATTTTTGCAATTAATTATAATATTCAACAGGAATAATAAATTTGAAGCTTTATGGTAACATTCCATTTCTGACCGCATCTGCACTACTGGTACTGAACGCGTCGGTGTTATTGTTAATTTCCATAGTAAAATGAACAGCAGTATAGCTGTCGTTGGAAATGGACTGTCACCTTTAGTCTTGTAGTGATGAGTACCTGGGTAATTCTTATTCTTATGCATTTTTTGTGTTGCAATGTAAGAATAACATATATGTATTTTTAAGAAAATAAGTAAATTCTATATCAATTTACCTCTAGTTTTCCAAAATCTGTCACCACCACGGACTTTTGAGTCCACGTTCGTGACACATAGACTCGCGGTCGTGAAATTCATAATTCGTTTGATTATGTTATAGGCACAAGCACTCTTCAGAAATGGATTTTTATTAGCTACAGATCATTAACTATTATTGCCCGACTGCCAAAGCCAAAAAAAGGATTTCGCTTATATGTATGTATGATGTGTATCGAATTCTTTGTCACGCTCTACAGCCTTTATAATTTGACAGATTTCAACGTATGAGCTGTTATTAGGTTTGTCGTAGTCATAGGAGTCCTACTAGTAGTAAGTTAATACTTAAAATTATTATACCGGGTGTGGCCTGTAACACGAGCAAATAATTAAAACATAGATTGTACTCCTTAAACGGTGACACTTTTGTTGTTCAACAACTTTTAAAAATTGTGAAGTATTTGTTATTTGAAGTGAAATATAACCAAACGGAGACACCTTTTCTGTAATTTTCGGTACAAAACAGTCTGCCGATTTTCGCGGGGGAGGAGCACGTCAAATGTATACGCAACGTCAGATAACCATGTAAGATAAACGTCAGTCCATACAATGTGTAATGAACATTGGCCAATAATGGCCATCTATTTTCGACAGTGGCGAATGCCCTGTTAATGGCCACTCCGTTTGCTTATGTCCTCTAAGTTCTTTGCAGATAAACATGATACTTACATTTTATTTATCGTGTCATACACATTCTGGTGTACTCGTGGCATAAAAACGACGTTAAATAGAATTATAAACTGGTTTATAAACGAATTACCATTAAGGCGACAGTCCATTTCCAACGACAGCAGCACTACCATTCATCTTACTATGGAAATTGACAATAAAACCGGCACGTTTCGTACTAGTAGTGCAGCTGCGGTCAGAAATGGAATGTTACCATTAGGTTTAGCCATGTAGAGTAAGGCATTGCCGAGCAGCGGCAGCGCCGGCGGGCCGAGCACGCATGCTGTCAACTTCAGCCGCCGCCGCGCCGATTCCGCCCGCGCCACCGCAGCCACAAAAGCAGCTTCGCCAGCACCTTTCCTAGTGCGGCTATACTGGTCCACGCCATTATTGTCTGAAACTCAACAATGTTTATTAGTGCTCCGTATAAAACTTTGCACGCAGCACTTCGGTTAAATGACGTCTCGCCGGCTGTTTGACGCCGAGCTTAGGACAGCTATAGCAACTAGCTCTTATACCTGCTGTAACTGAAAGATAAACGAATAAATATATTATGTACTACATAAAAGATGGAGGACATTATTTAAATTTTTCGTGCGGAGTTGAAGTTGCGGAATATTATGAGATGATCACGCTGGCTATCATTAAGGTTCAACGAACACGTATAGTTTATATATGTGACGTCAAGGGTCATATGGCGGACGGCGCTTACGCAATTATTAACGCCGCTCCAATACTATTGCGGTGCTATATGCGACGTAAGCGACAGCCGCCATAAGGTACCTTTTCCGTGGCACGTCACATATAGTTTTGTTTTATTAATGCACTAGCTGTGCCCGCGGCTCCGCCCGCGTGGAATTCGATCTGTGTCAGTAAGCGGCTAATTTCTAATCTTAATTTCTCCCCTCTCCCCTGGAGGCGGAACTTGAAGTAAAGATGACAGATGGATATGCTAGATGGATATGCAGTCCAGATACAATATTTTACAATTAGGTACTTACCACTAAATAAAACTGTAATCCAAAATCAATAGTTTTCGATATTAAAAAAATTAGTATGGAAAGCGGTCACATCATTTTATCTCGAAAATTGACAATGCTGCAGCAGTAACGTTGCAACAGAGTAATGCTGCTGCAGTCGCCATACATCAGAAAGATATTGAAAACGCGAGCGAAGCGAGCGCGAAAATTTTTCGACATAAAAACGCAATGTGATAGATAGTTGTAAATTGTCACTTTTAGTATGGAAAGCGGTCACATCATTTTATCTCGAAAATTGACAATGCTGCAGCAGTAACGTTGCAACAGAGTAATGCTGCTGCAGTCGCCATACATCAGAAAGATATTGAAAACGCGAGCGAAGCAAGCGCGAAAATATTTCGATATAAAAACGCAATTTGACAGACAGTTGTACATTTTTACTTTTAGTATGGAAATCGGTCACATCATTTTATCACGAAAATTGACAGTGCTACAGTAGTAACGTTGCAACAGAGTAATGCTGTTGTAGTCGCCATACATTAGAAAGTGATTGAAAACGCGAGCGAAGCGAGCGCGAAAATATTTCGATATAAAAACGCAATTTGACAGACAGTTGTACATTTTTACTTTTAGTATGGAAATCGGTCACATCATTTTATCACGAAAATTGACAGTGCTACAGTAGTAACGTTGCAACAGAGTAATGCTGTTGTAGTCGCCATACATTAGAAAGTGATTGAAAACGCGAGCGAAGCGAGCGCGAAAATATTTCGATATAAAAACTCAATTTGATAGATAGTTGTACATTTTTACTTTTAATATGGGAATCAGTCACATCATTTTATCACGAAAATCGACAGTGCTACAGCAGTAACGTTGCGACGGAGTAATGCTACTGTAGTCGCCATACATTAGAAAGTGATTGAAAACGCGAGCGAGGCGAGCGCGAAAATATTTCGATATAAAAACGCAATTTGATAGATAGTTGTACATTTTTACTTTTAATATGGGAATCAGTCACATCATTTTATCACGAAAATCGACAGTGCTACAGCAGTAACGTTGCGACGGAGTAATGCTACTGTAGTCGCCATACATTAGAAAGTGATTGAAAACTTTTTTCTTTTTTCGATATAAAAACGCAATTAAGCTTGGATTTGGATCCACGTCCAAGTTTAATTAAGGCAGAAGATCAACTTTGCCATAAGGCAGAAGACGTCGCGTAAGACCTTACGCCGAACTGCAAAAGAGTGGCTTGAAATCGAATCTATGCATGTAATCACGACTCTTCTACTGCTCGCTCTTTGGCTTCACTCGAAAGTGCTAACGCGCGTAGGCGAACAACGCGCGAACGCGCCGCGCCGCGCCGCGTTCGCGCGTTGTTCGCCTACGTAAGACGTAGCGTAACACTTTGACAGTTAGGTCCCAGGATCGCGGCTAAGGAGCAACTCGGCTTGGCCGACAAATCTGGCGTGCATGAGAGCAAAATTCGCTATGAAATCGGTAGCCTATGTCGAGAAAATCGGCTGGCCGCAAGCCCGAAAGCAAGATTTTTTTCCATGAGTTTAAGGGCCTCCGCGTAAGGTCAAATCGAAAGCCTACGTTGGAGATGTTCTTACGTACCCGCACTCTCTTACTTGATCCCTACGGCCCTTCGTTATTAGATGGGTACTTGTATGTACACGTATAAAAGTTTCATGTAGGTACCTACTCCAGGACGACTGCAGTGCTGATGCAGCCTGCGCTTTATTTGCCTACGGTTTTGGTGCCCTAAGCAAGTGCTTATTTTGCTTAAAAGGGTTAATCCGGCACTGCAAATGACAGAGGTCAATGTTTTTTTTTTCAAAGTACCCACCTTCGTGGTCATTATTATTAAGTGCTTATAGTAGGCGATACGTATGAATATAGATTTGATATGGGTGCGATATAATTACGATTAGGTATAATTCATGATGGAGAAAATTAATAATTCTAAATAACTATGCAATTATACGCGTGTTGATATGTGTGTTTATTTTACCTCTAATAACTATGTAAACTCATTTTTAGTTTTCTTGATTACTTAATGTTTACTCAGTTCCCCAAAAGATGGCACTGTGCAATGAGGGGCAATTAATTTACTGTCGTTTAATTTTGTTGTATTATTAATTTATTGAGAGGAGAGGAGACTGCTAAAGAGTGAAGGCCTTGACACTGACAGTAAGCGTTCCATGTACAATCAGTTGCACAAAAAGGTACAGAAATCCACCAGAAAGGATAAAAACATGTTCATTAACAGAATATGTGATGAGATTGAAGGTCATGCTAATCAATGCCATACTAAGGACCTCTTCAGGAAGGTTAAACAACTTACGGGAACCTGTAAACCTAAGTCATGCATTGTAGACGACGTAAATGGTAACGCCTTGACAGACATGGAGGACGTGCTGGAAAGGTGGAGAGGTTACTGTTGCGACCTATATCGTGATGAGAAAGGCTCCACTACAAAGAGAAGATGGGATGAGCATACTGAAGAACCTGCCATACTCCTTTCGGAGGTACAGAATGCTATAAAAAAGCTGAAGCACAAAGCGGTGGGTCCAGACGGTGTATCAGCGGCAATGATCCAGCACCTGGGTACAGAGGGTACCAACATTATACACAGATTGTGCAATAAAGTCTGGAAAACTGGTCAATGGCCACAGGACTGGACACAATCCGCTGTCATCCCTCTTCACAAGAAGGGGTCTACAAGAAAGTGTGAAAACTACCGCACGCTATCGTTGATGTCTCACGCTAGTAAAATCCTTTTGCACATAATTAATGCTAGACTATCCGCATTTACAAATCAGCAGATCCCTTGTGAACAAGCTGGTTTTGTGGCTGGTAAGGGGACCAGAGATCAAGTTATGAATGTTCGTGTGCTCATTGAGAAATGCCGAGAGTTCAATAAACCTGTGATCCTGTGCTTCATAGATTATGCTAAAGCATTTGATTGCGTGCAGTGGAGTACAATGCTGGATGTACTCTTAGAGATGGGAGTGCCTGAACACCTTGTATTTCTGATACAAAATCTTTATCTAGATGGTACAAGCTTTGTTAAGTTAGATGACAAGATGTCGAAACCGTTTCATACAGAACGAGGGGTTCGTCAGGGGTGCATTTTGTCTCCAAAACTATTTAACTTATATGGCGAGTACATCATGAGGAAAGCACTGGAGGACGTGGAAGTCGGCATTACAATAGGCGGCCGTAAGATCACCAACCTGAGATATGCAGATGACACCACTATTGCAGCATCTAACGAGGAAGAGATGGCTTTTCTGTTGAAGAAAGTGGAAGCAGAGAGCCTCAAACTTGGATTGAAAATTAACCACAGTAAAACCAAGATCATGGTGGTGGACAGAGCACAAGTCCTTCCTCAATCCAATGCTCTAGATGGCTATGAGAAAGTGGACCACTTTGTATACCTAGGGTCCTTAATAACAAATGGTGGTGGCTGCACGCAAGAGATTCGGCGACGAGCTGGAATGGCTAAAAGTGCAATGACTAACCTCAAAAAGTTGTGGAAGAATCGAGGTATATGCCTTGGTACCAAGGCACGTTTGGTGCGGACACTGGTATTCTCCATCTTTATGTACGGTGCAGAAACCTGGTGCATCAAAAGCTTAGACAAGAGCAAAATCGATGCTTTCGAGATGTGGTGTTGGAGGAAGATGTTAAGTATACCATGGACCGCAATGAGAACAAATGAGTCCATTCTGAGAGAACTCAAAATCAACAAACGACTCTCAACAATCTGCCAGGAGAGAGCTCTTAGATTCTTTGGGCACATAATGCGGTCGCCACACCACAGCCTCGAACGTGACATCATACTGGGGCAAGTTGAAGGCAAGCGCGCTAGAGGAAGAGCCCCTGCAAGATGGTCGGATTCCATAAAACAGGCATGTGGTTCCATGCAGAGGGCAGCCCACATAGCCCTTGTTCGCGATAAATGGAGGGACATAGTTATTGGTCACGATCCTCAGTCATGAGGGAACGACGAAGAAGAAGAAGAAGATTAATTTATTAAATCAACATAATTATTCAATTATTTTTGTTGATATATCCGTACCCCCTTTCTAAACTTAGAGTTAATTTGGCAAAATCTTTTCTCGGTGGCTTATTCATGTCACAACGAATTAAATTCAGCGCCCTCTGTTAGTTTACCAGGATACTCAATAGTTGTAGCACAACTATTGAGCAATATTTGAAAAGAGTTTGCCCCTCTTTCCTAAGTAGCGCCATAAGATTCAGGGGCAAACATAAGTCAATCGAGTGTTGTGGCTACCCCCCCTTTTAGGGGTTGAATTTTTATAGCCTATAACCTGGCCGGGGATTTTCTCGACAGATTAGTAAAGTTTTCATCAAAATCCGTTCAGCCGTTATCACGTGATGCGCGTTCAAATAAACAGACAAACAGATAAACAGACAAACAGATAAACAGACAAAAATTCTAAAAACTGTTGGAACGTGTTCTGTTATCGATTCTAAGTATCACCAGCCAACTTTTTTTCAAATATCTTCCATGTACAGACTTTCGACCGTCTTCAGCTTTATTATATGTATAGATAGATTTATGTCAATGACTCTCAGCTTGCAATCTATACATATAATAAAGCTGTAGAGGGTAGAAAGTCTGTACATGGAAGATATTTGAAAAAAAGTTGGCTGGGGATACTTAGAATCGATAACAGAACACGTTCCAACAGTTTTTAGAATTTTTGTCTGTTTGTCTGTTTATCTGTTTGTCTGTTTATTTGAACGCGCATCACGTGAAAACGGCTGAACGGATTTTGATGCAAACTTTACTAATCTGTCTAGAAAATCTCCGGCCAGGTTATAGGCTATAAAAAATTTCAACCCTTAAAAGGGGGGGTAGCCAACACTCGCTTGATTCAAGTTTGCCCCTGAATCTTATGGCGCTACTTAGGAAGGAGGGGCAAACTTTTTTCAAATATGTGCTACCACTATTGAGTACCCTGGTAAACTAACAGATGGCGCTGAATTTAATACGTAGTGGCATGAATAGCCACCGAGGAAGGTTATTGCCAAATTAACTCTAAGTTTCGATGAGTGGGTACGGATACGGACATCAACAAATTTAATTGAATAATTATGTCGATTTAATAATATACAACAAAATTAAACGACAGTAAATTAATTAAATTACCCCTCATTGCACAGTGACATCTTTTTCACGACTACCCAAAAAAAAGTGAGAGAGAGTGTATTGTGTTTTCAGCGTTCGTGTTTGTATGTAGGTATATATTTATTTATCTTGGTTTCACTCTCTCTCACTCTTTTGCGGTTCGGCGTTAGGTCTTATGCGAGGCCTTCTGCCTTACGGCAAAGTTGATCTTCTGCCTTAATTACACTTGTGTGTAGATCCAAGCTTTCCTCTTTCGCAGCTGGGCCTACTGCCTTGCTCACACTTCGCCAATTCAATTCTCTTGATCAATTCCAAGCTCTGCTTTCTTGCATCTTTTATGCATGAAAACAACCTCGCTGAAACCCTTAACTATCGAGCCCTATGCGAAGCTAGGCTGATAGAAAACTGTCCCATCCCTTCTTTGTATGAAATCCTGGATTCGCGCCTGGTTGGGACTAAAATAAACTTGCGTTTTTTATATCGAAAAATTTTCGCACTCGCTTCGCTCGCGTTTTTAATATCTTTCTGAGGTGTGATAATGGTGACATTCGGGTGGCGACTGCAACAGCATTACTCTGTTGCAACGTTACTGTCAATTTTCGTCATAAAATGATGTGACCGATTTTCATACTATAAGTAAAAATGTACAACTGTCTATCATATTGCGTTTTTATATCGAAAAATTTTCGATATAAAAACTCACTCACTCACTTTCTAAGATATGATAAAGGTGACGTTCAGGTGGCGACTACAGCAGCATTACTCTGTTACAACGTTACTGCTGTGGCACTGTCAATTTTCGTGATAAAATGATGTAACTGATTTTCATACTAAAAGTAAAAATGTACAACTGTGTATCAAATTGCGTTTTTATATCGAAAAATTTTCGCGCTCGCTTCGCTCGCGTTTTCAATTACATTCTAACTTAAGATATGATAAAGGTAACATTCGGGTGGCGACTGCAACAGCATTAGGTACTCTGTTGCAACATTACTGCTGCGGCACTGTCAATTATCGAGATAAAATAATGTGACTGATTTCCATTCTCAGCTGTAATGCGGCAATGAACTTCACTCAATTTACCAAAAAAATATTGTGATCTTAATGACCCTAGGGAGAGGGGGCACCATGGTCTAGAAATGCTTAAGGCATTAAAATATCTTAATCCGGCACTGCTTCGGACTTAACCCGACGTACGTGTCGCGCTGTACGGGTTCCAAAGTCGGGCGCCTTCGGCGCCCTCATACTAAAAGAATCTGGCGTAGCCCGACAACGTGGCGCGCTGCACGCGGTCCAAAGCCAGGCGACTTCGACTTTCTCATACTAAAGGAGACGTACGTGACACGTTGTATGGTTACCAAAGCCGGGCGCCTTCGGCGCCCTCATACTCAAAGAGTCGGGCGTAGCCCAATGAACTTGACACACTGTGCGTGTTCCAAAGCCGGGCGCCTCCGGCGCCCTCATACTCAGAGCGTCGGGCGTAACGTACGCGTTTCAAAGCTGGGCGTCTTCGGTGCCCTCATACTAAAAGAGTCGGGCGTAGACCGACGTACGTGACACGCTGTACGCTTGCCAAAGTTGGGCGCCGAAGGCGCCCTCATACTAAAAGTGTCGGGCGTAGTCCGACGTACGTAATACGCTGTACGCGTTCCAAAGCCGGGCGCCTCCCTCATACTCAAAGCGTCGGGCGTAACCCGACGTACGTGACACGCTGTACGCTTGCCAAAGTTGGGAGCCGAAGGCACCATCATACTCAAAGCATCAGGCTAAGCCCGACGCACGTGGCGCGCTGAATGCGGTCCAAAGCTAGGTGACTTCGACTTTCTCATACTAAAAGAGTCGGGCGTAGTCGGACTATTACAAATCGCGCTCTAAAAAGTATGAAACAATAAGGTAGAGTTATTTTAAGAAATTATCATGCAGGAAATTATATATGTTATAATTTTTTGAGTAAAAAAATACAGCGTAATGTAATTTATTATTTTTTATATATTTAGCAGCTTACTGACACAAACCGAATTCCACGCGGGCGGAGCCGCGGGCACAGCTAGTATTAACATAATGCTATTACACACTTTGGTGGTCCGGTTTTAATGACCGCCGCGCCCTCGCCCTAAGCCATAACGGGGTCTACGTAAGTACCATTACACGTGAAACGTCATATATTATTGCTGGTGACTGTACAGAGATATGATTATAATGAGTACTGCCAATCTTCGTATAAGGGCGCATGACTTATTTTTGTTCTAGGTGACGCTATGCAATTTGGAGAAATACTTATATATTTACCCAAAAAATTACAACCGGAGCTCTATTTTCTTTAACTGTCTGTCAATTTCATGAACCATGGCCCTTCAGCGAAGGACCAGTTTTACACACGCAAATATTAATCATGCATTTGTACATTAAGTGTACATTAAGTGTCACCATGTCACCAGTTACATTTGAGCAATTTCAAATTTGCCTCGAGAGGTCACTACCTAATAGTGCACTTATCAAAGTAATTGGAGTCACTTTGCATTACGCTGGTAGTATTGTGCATTACCTGCAGTTTTCAGTGCACTCGCTCTACCAAGAATCAGTAGCTTCGTGTCTTTAAGTAGCTTGCGGTCTCTTACTAACTTGATATGTATGTATGTCTATACATATGTACCTAGTGATATAATTTGTGTAACATTGTAAATAATGTTGTCAATGTCTAAAACTGCTTAGGAAAAAGAAGTCGCAGAATGTATGGGCTCCTATGGGCTATATTTTCACGACTCTTCTCTTTCCGCACAAACTATAGTTGTTATGTTTTCCGAAGTATTTTTTTTTCACTGCACCCACATTCGAGAATTTCTGTTTTGCCCTATGGTTGACAGGTAGAGAATGCCTTAAGGCATTAAGTCCGCCATATGTACTTATTTTTTTTATTGTGCAATAAATTTTAACTGAAATATATGCATTATAAAAAATAAGTTCAAAAACTAAAACCCGACTACTGCAAATCGCGCTCTAAAAAGTATGAAACAAGATAGAATTCTTATCTAAAATTATCAAGCAGGAAATATTATAAATGTTACCATTGTTTTATATAAAAATACAACGTAATATAATTTACTGAATTTTTTATATATTTACTGACATTCAGAGCCCTCATGATCAGGTCATCTAAAAAGGCAAAAGCCTAAGTAGTAAAATTCCTAGAACGCACAACAGCTAGCTAGCAAAATGCCTGAAACGCACCATGCCTGCTTTTTTTATTACCTAAATCGCATTAGGACCTAATAGCAAAATACCTGAAACGCACCATGTCTGCTTTTTTGATTACCTAAATCGCATTAGGACCTAGTAGCAAAATGCCTGAAACGCACCATGTCTGCTTTTTTGATTACCTAAATCGCATTAGGACCTAGTAGCAAAATGCCAGAAACGCACCATGTCGTCTAACAGGTAACCTACCTACCTTTTAGTCAGCGATATAGTTCATCCCTACAACTTGTATGGTGTGACTATTTTGACACTTTGACTGCTACGAACTATATGACGCTGACTGTACAGTCGCCATCAAATGTATCGGAGCGGTCAGTGTTGTACAGTCAGCAAAAATGTACATACCAGCAGCAGCAATATGCAAATTAATAAAAGTAATTTATAAGATATTAATTGTGATAAGCCTATTTTATTGACTTTAAATTACATTTTAAATTTCACTACCTGCCAAACGCGTGGTACGGTCGCCATCAAATATATCGAAGCGGTCAGTGTACTCAAAAATATCAGACCATGATTTTTATAACCAAATAAAGGCTTTGTTAAGATATTTGTGAAGACCTTGGCCACTTCGATATGTCTGATTGCAACTGTACAACAAAGTTTTAATAGAACATGAATCCTGCGTAGCCTGCACATTTTGCGACTTGCACATCACGCTATGTGATGATGATGAGATAATTATCATGGGATTAACTGCGTATATGATGTACATTACCATCAAAACTACCACCCAAATTTGGATTGAACGAAATCTAGTAAGTAGTTTTTTTTTAATTCGTCATAAATAACTTTTATGTTATATGTTACTTGCTGCTACGGAACCCTTCATGGGCGAGTCCGACTCGCACTTGGCCGCTTTTAATTTAAATAAGGGAATGTTTCCTTTAATTAAAACAAGCTAACTTTTAAGGATTTAAGCCCTCCAAGGGCCTATTTCACCACGGTGACAGGTGCGACAAATGTGAAAGTGTCCATTACTGGCTTTGCAGGCGTCCATAGGCCACAATTACCACTTACCTTCGGGCGGGATGTGTGCTAAAAAAACTTAATAATTTCGCCAATAAACAGATATTACTTTCGCGAAGAGCTTGTCAAATTGTCACAATAACACTACAATTGTAGCGGGTGCCGGGTGGCTCTATACTCCAATTTTTAATTCAAGACTAAAAGATCTACTATAATGATGCCACAGCAACAAAATTTTCGTATTATAGATCCCTATTTTGTAAAATACACGTCAAGATAATTTACTTATTGGTGTATACAGGACAATTGCTTATCAGATATACTACAATTTAGGTAAATCTAATTTAAAGTATATTGCCATTCAGCTGTTTTGCGTTTTAGACATTACATAAATTAGGCAACAGCATATTTTGTGACTCTGCTACTCAGACATTTGACGTTTTGGATGATTTAAGTCTTAGGCATTATGATTGTAATGTATTTTACTTCTTAGGTATAAAGCTTCTTAGACATCCGTTTCAGGCATTTTGCTACTTAAGCGTTTTGCTTTTTAGATGACCTGATCATGAGGGGTAATTTGGTATGGATATACAATCAACCCGACAAGGTGGTAAATAAAATCTTTAATCTCTAAAAAATATATCTAAGGTAGAAGCTTTGTAACTTCTACATTACCTATACTAGCCCAGAGGACTTTAATAAAAGTCCAAACTCCAAGGTCCCAGAGCTCCCAGACATTACCTTCTTATTTCCTAGTCAATAAAATGTACTTATGGGATAAATTAGTATTAGTATCCAAACTTAAAACCACCTAGGGATGTGTCGTACGGTGCTCTGAACACCGTAGTCTTGACTTCGTGCTTGGCCAATTATTTTATATATTTACAGAGATTCAGAGGATCGCCGTGGTCGTATGCCACGATTATAAACTTAAAAGTAATGTGGCATACGACCACGGCGATCCTCTGAATGTCTGTAAATATATAAAAAATCTGTAAATTATATTACGTTGTATTTTTATATAAAGAAATGGTAACATTTATAATATTTCCTGCTTGATAATTTTAGATAAGAATTCTATCTTGTTTCATACTTTTTAGAGCGCGATTTGCAGTAGTCGGGTTTTAGTATTTGAACTTATTTTTTATTATTATAGTAATATCTAAATCATGAAACGTTGCATGTAGGATTTCATCAGACATTCAATAAGTGTCTTATGCGGATTTATGGACATATAATAGGTAAATGTTAGGTGCGTATTTTTTACATGGTTAATGCAAGTAACTGACGGTCTTTACACCGTTATACAACCGGCTGACGGTTTTTTTTAATAGCATCTCAACTATCATCTGGCCAAGTATCAATCGGGAGACGATGATTGATGATGATTTTAAGTTCTTTAAAGTTTCAGGTTACTATATAAAGTTGGATGGGAACGGTATCAATGAAACCAATAGACTTTATCAATGTCTTATAAAAACAATATTTTAATTTATTATCAAAATATGGATCAAAAAATGTGAATAAATGATTTGACATATTAATCATTTATTTACATACAATATATATCCTTGGTACAATGCCTCAGGGGCCTATTTTAGATTGAAGCTAGTTAATAATTTCGTTTAGTATAAATAATTTAAGTAAGTTAAGGTGGTTCGATTTTCATACAAAATTCAATCAAAGCTCATTAAGTAACTACACACTATTAGTACATAAATATTTCCGCATTTATCTTCCTTCGAATATTCGTTTGCGCGAAATTAACAGGAAAACAATGTTTCATACAGAAATCATGCAAAAATCATAGTTAAATTTTCATCAATTTTACGTATGTGTGTGTCACAAATGTCGTGTACAGATACATTTGCGACGTTGCCATACCATTTCCGACGTTGCCGGGCTGACCACGGCGCGAATTTGGAGTGCCGTCATGTTTAGTGCAATTTTGTTGACACTGACGTTTGACAGGTACTTAATTGACCTAAGCGAGAATAAGTACCCGAAGTTCGTCAGCTTAGCTAAGAACTATCATGGCGTGTTATGCAAACAGTCGCTTTTTTGCTTACAAACGGAAGATTCCCGGTTCGATCCCCAGTCAATTGTATGCTGGAACATAACTTTTTGTATTTTTGTTACATCTAAATTTCGTATTGTTTTTTTATTTTTATTTAATTTTTCTTATTATCATAAATCGATTGATTAAGTATGGTATGGGCTACACGTATTCGTTTATTTTTGACAAAGAAAATTAGAAATTATACTCTACCTAATCTCTCTTATTTTTACAATCAGGACATCCTGACTGCAATAAAAAAGAGATATATAAAATTTCCTGTGGATAAAATAATGGATTTTGTCTATGAATGAAAAACACAATTATTACTATAGTTTGTTTTTTTTAGCATTAGAAATAAGGTAAACAATCTTGACGTGTCTTTTAATTGAAAAACACATTTTAAAAATAAGTTACGGCAAATATGTAACAATTATAAATCAAATACGATCATTTATATTCTTCTGCTTTCATAAGTAATAGTTTTTTGATTTTTAAAAAGCGTTTAAATCTGTGTGCCTAGCCAAGATGCCAGTCGTTCGCTCCGTAGCGAACGTTAGGGTAATACCTGTCTCTATCACTCTGCCATATTAATGCGACAGACACGGCTGCGCTTCGGTCGCTACGGAGCGTAAACCATTGGCACCTTGGCTAGGCACCCTGGTCATCTGGAAAGCGAAACACATACGGAACGCGTTTCTATTACTCAATACAGTGGCCAGTTGCAAATTCGGGCAAACTTAACTATACCTAAATCTGGGTGCCTAGCCAAGATGCCAGTCGTTCGCTCCGTAGCGAACGTTAGGGTAATACCTCTCTCTATCACTCTGTCATATTAATGCGACAGACACGGTTGCGCTTCGTTCGCTACGGAGCGTACACCATTGGCATCTTGGCTAGGCACCCTGGTCATCTGGAAAGCGAAACACATACGGAACGCTTTTCTATTACTCAATACAGTGGCCAGCTGCAGATTCGGCGGTAATCTTAACTATACCTAAATCTGGGTGCCTAGCCATGATGCCAGTCGTTCGCTCCGTAGCGAACGTTAGGGTAATACCTCTCTCTATCACTCTGCCATATTAATGCGACAGACACGGCTGCGCTTCAGTCGCTACGGAGCGTAAACCATTGGCACCTTGGCTAGGCACCCTGGTCATCTGGAAAGCGAAACACATACGGAACGCGTTTCTATTACTCAATAAAGTGGCCAGCTGCAGATTCGGTTTTAAAGTTAACTATACCTAAACCTGGGTGCCTAGCCACGATGCAGGCTAGTAGAGTTCTCTTTCACCTTCAGCAGAACCGGGAGATCCAAACCTACCTACTTTTCATCTAATAATCTCAAGAATCAGTGCATGATTCAAACTTTACCGGTTGCCGTGGTAAGACCTAGGATTTACCATATCGGTGTTGGTAAAAGCCCGAAGTAAACTAGTAAGATTTAACATTTCGGGCTTTTACCGATCGGCATCGGTAAAACCTAGGTTTTACCGGTAAATCCTAGGTTTTGCCGTACTTCGGGCTTTTACAGTAACATATATATAATAATTGCTCGTTTAAGACTGCATCGAGCAAAATCAGCGAAAAAGGCAGTCACCGTTTAGTCGCTAGCGTTCACATCTCTTGATAAAAAAAAATATAATAAATGTCATTAATATCCCAAAGAGTGTGTTTACAACGAATCACCCTTGAAAATCTGAAATGTTTTACAATATAATAAATACACTTATGCAAAGTTGTACCTAAAACGTGATGAACGAGTGTCAGCGTTTAGTAAAATTTGTATAAAAAAATCGATGCTCATGCTATAAAATCGAGTGATTTCGAAAGCCAGATAACTGGACTACAACGAATCAGGCTTTTCCTATTTTTCCTCTTAAAGGCTACAGTGAAATTCAATCGTAAACGTAAACTTTCGTATAATTTCCATACATCCGCCATATCTGTCAAATTCTCCTTCTCCTCAGATGCCCGCTGTGGGCCGTTGGAAGCGGACGCGTACTTCTTTTTTCCAAGTTGACAGTTCGATTTGGCATATATATTGACAGAAATTCATGTCCGTATACGAATGATGATACCAGTGAAAAACTGTGTTCAAAATTAATAGGGTAAATAAATAACGTCACACGGAGATCTAGAGTCATTAAAATTTCGATTTATTTTTATTCACGAGTCATAATACTTAAAAAATATGACAAATTATTTAATAAAATATATTAATACAACCAAATCAGTATAATTAGCTTCTTCCTAATTCACTTAAAATGAAAAAAGTTTGAAGATTTGTTATTTCTTATTGGAATAAATTTTCATTGTGCTGGTGTGCATTCATATTACGTCATTTTAAAAACATATATGACATAATGTCAATATACTAGATAAACAATTTATCAACAAAATTCTTCACATTTTAGCCTAAACAATATAAACTATTAAAATTTTATTTATGAAGACGAAGCAATGTTGTTCACATAATTTCAGCAATAAAATTCTTAGTTTCAACCAGTTTTGTTGCTATTCTAAGATCTATCATGTGCTTTGAAAGTTAATGCAATGATATAAGTATCATCAAGAAATTGAAATCAAGACTCGACCTGCAGTTTCAGCGGGTTTTTGTGGCTATATCATCAGTTGAAAGAACGATATTTAAAGCCAGTGGCATCGCAGTGGTCTGGTTTACGAGTACCCATATTGGTTTCATGTGACGATGTTTATATGGGGTCCCTTTGTTTCCCATAAAGTTTTAAGTCATAATGTATTGTTTGTCATATTATCGTTAGTCATAAAACTGAAACCGTTAACTTTTCAGGATTTTCCTAAGGTTATTCTATAGATAGGTTAGGTTAGGTTAGGTTTGTTTTATGGCAATCCTGAAAAGTTACGCGTTTCTGAGAAAAACCAATTATGACTAACGAAAATTCGGACAAACAATACATTATGACTTAAAACTATTTGGGAAACAATAGAGACCCTGTTTATATAAATGTATCTATCAAACAACAACGTGCTTTTATTTCATTGATATTCGGTGCAAAACGATAACTCAGTAACGAAATAAAATTATCAGAAATGAATTTGGGTTTTTTCAGTGAACGTTTATATTTATGAAGTCGTTTATGAGGTCTTATGTCTTATCGGCGTGGCTTTGGCCTTTGGACATTTTTGTAATGCTTTGTAATAAGGTAGGTGAGGTATCTAAATCCCTAATTGTAATAGCTTTTTTTGAATGAATTACAATTTAATTATTTAAATAAAAAAGTGGTCCACAAACATACACATCCGCTTGGTCCGCTAAAATAATTTAAGTGCCCTACATAATAGGTATATTTAAGATTAACAATCAGTAAACATCATTAATTACGCTCAAATGCTTATGTTTCAGTACAAATTGGGTGAAATATTTCCGACATAAAACCTAAAGGTAAAAGTACAATTTGCTAAGTAAACTGTCAATCTAGATTAATTATAATAGATAGAGTCTTATAAGTTAGCTTACTGAAGATTTTGAACAACAAATAGGTACTAAATAAAATACAATTTGTTTTTCCATGACTCATGTAGGCCGTATTTTACTATAGACCATTTTAAATCTAAGATGAAATTAATTCATGATAAAAGCTAATAAGGCCCGGTAGTATTTTCTGTTATTCTTGAACTTGTACTGTGACTAATTGTAAGAAGGCCCACTGTCAGTGCCAGTAACAAGGCCCGGTTCCGAACCAACATGGTATGTTTTTTTTATAAAATGGATTTTTCAAAAGCGCCGGAATATTTTTATAACTATTTTGGTATATTAAGAAACATGAACTAACTAACTAACTATTTTGGCTCAGCGATCCAAAGAGAGTCTTGGCCTCCGAAACGAGAGCGTGCCACCTGTCCCGCTCCTGCGCAACTTCCTGCCAGTTACTGACGCGAAGCTGAAGTAGATCCGCCGCCACACTGTCTTCCCAGCGATACCTGGGCCGACCCACCGGACGGCTACCAGTCGGACGTCCCAAGAACGCCTTCTTGACAGCCCGATCCTCTCCCATTCAGAGTAGGTGACCGAACCAGCGAAGTCTGTGCGCTTTCGTTTCGCCGATGATATTGGGTTCGGCCACTAACTCCTCGATCTCGGCATTTTTCCAGATCCTCCAGGTGCCGTTATCTCTCTGAATAGGTCCCAGGATCTTGCGATAAACTTTTCTCTCTGCTACCAGGAGCTGACCTTCTTCTTTTAGTGTTAGGGACCAGGCCTCACAGCCATACATTAGGATAGGCCGTATAACGGTTTTATATATCCGTAACTTTGTATGTTTGCTGAGAAGCCCGGACACCAACACTTTGTGGAGGGCTGCACTGCACCGCATGGCGTTTTGGATGCGTATTTTGATCTCCTCCTCTCTGGTGTTTGTGTCGGTAACAGTAACAGCAACAGTAGCAGTGTAAGAAACATGAACAAATGAGAAATATATATTGAATTGGTTTGATCATAATATCCTGATTATTAATAAAACTATTTCAGTTAATATAAAGGTGGGCCTTATATGCCTCACCTGACCTTATTCGTTCACATTTAGATCCTATAACTATATTTGGTCACTTTGGCCGTCACTATCTATTTGATGCCGATTGTACTAACAATTAAAAGTACAGCTCATATGTACTTTTACCTGTACTGAAACTTAAGCATTTGAGCGTAATTAATAATGTTCACTGATTATTAACATTACGTGTTAAAGAACTGTGTCCCGATTTGGGCCATGGTGCGTCCATTAATGAATCGCATACTAACGGATAGAGGTTTACGAGTACATTCACAGAAAAATGATTATAGGCAACCCAATACTAGTGGCTTAATTGCCGTTTAATGATTCTGAATCTGAAGATTCTTCTTGGATACTGTCAAATCTTATAAAATATGTCACCCATTTCTGTTCATGGAGGTTTTATTAGTTGTGTTAGATGCCTTGCATACCGTTATTACCAAATAATGGGCTGATAAGGCCCGGTAGCAACGAGATCGTACCGTATACCAAAAATAAGGGAAGAGGGGAAATGGTCGGCTCCCCGGTCCAATCTATGCTATATTTCTTCATGCTCTTAGCAACTAGGGCAAGTTATATATCATTTTTGTATAATCTAGGGACGAGGAATTCAGTTTTTAATCGTTATAGGTATGTATAACGATTCATACAAATAAACTGATTTTTGCACAATAAATGAATATTATATGTATTTTTTTACAATCACAGTGTGGTGATTTGTACTAAATAAAAAAATTGTTAAATTTTGCTCATTTATTCTCCATTCTAAAAAGTATCACTATAAAATAGGCACTCATATATTTTTTCTGAATAATAATTGTGGCACCGCACGTGGCAAGTCAAACATTAAATATTGAAATAAAATTAAATAAAATAATCATCTGGCATTTGAAAAGTGTGAATACAATGTTTTTATATTTTACAGATAAATTACAGGTGATAATTTTACAAATGAAATGAGTTTCTGCCACCAGTGCCACCCTATTATAAAGCCTTAGAGGATATAACCAACGGAGACGCCATGTCTAAAATTTTCGGTACAAAATAGTCTGCCGTTTTTTGCGGGGGAGGGGCACATCAAATGTATAGGTACGTCAAGTCAGCCAAACGTCAGTCCATACATATGGTTGACATGTGGTTGACCATTGGCCGCCTATTTTCGACAGAGGGGAACGCCTGTTAATGGCGGCTCCATTGTTAATTACTCCGAGTATAAAGCAGTAGACTTTTTTAATAATAAGGTATGCCCACCAAATACGCTCATAAGAACGATATATTCTATCGATATAGGCTATGAACTATCTAATGATATACAGGGTGTAATCGTTAAGTGTAGTCAGGCTATAATTCCGTAAATATAACAGATATCAGAAAATTTCGAATTGATATAGAGAGCGCGTAATCCAATGAGTAAAATACATTAATATTTTTATTCATAAAAGCAGAAATATCCCAAACATTAACTTTAAACCCTCCCTAACTCCTAAATATTTAGTACGATGACTCACCCCTCAAAGAACGTTGGTGTCGTAAGAGATAAAACTGCTTGAGATTATTATTTAATAAACGGTAGTTTTATTATTTTATTACAGTTTACTATCGCAAATAATGAATCTCAAGCAGTTTTGTCTCTTAGGACACCGACGTTCTTTGAGGGGTGAGTCGTCGTACTAAATGTATGGGAGGGTTTGAAGTTAATGTTTGAGATATTTCTACTTTTATTTAAAAAAAGTTATAAATGTAATTTTACTCATTGGGTAACGCACTTTTGATATCAATTTGAAGTTTTCTGATATCTGTTATATTTACGGAATTATAGCCTGGCTACACTTAACGATTACACACTGTATAAGTTACTTCAGGACGCGCCATGGACCAGAACCCATACTATCCGGGACACAGTTCTTTAATATTATGTAGGGCTAAAAAGGCCCTCTGTCAGTGCGGGTGACAAGGCCCGGTCCTGGGCCTTATTGAACGTATGAGATGAAATCATCATCATCATTTCGGCCTATATACGTCCCACTGCTGAGCACAGGCCTCGTCTCATGCGCGAGAGGGCTTGGGCTATAGTCCCCACGCTAGCCCAATGCGGATTGGGATGAAATGAGATGAAATAGTACATTTATATATTTTAATATAGGTAATTATGAGTTATTTGATTTCCCAATAAGTTTTAAGTAAGCATCACTTACTGACTTACAAAAGTATAAGTGTAGTACCTGAATTTTATTAGATGTTTTTAAAGCTTTATTATTAACAGAGCTTTAAAAATTAAGTTATAAGTGAAATTAAATAAGCGTCTTTAGTTGTAAAAAAATATGTTACAAGACCTATAAGTAATAAAGGGATAATTTTAGATATAGTCCACTTTTTTCGAGTAGATAGATGAGATGATTTCTTATATTTTTAATAATAAAACTCCTAGGTTTAATTCGGTCTGTCTACAAACCGCATACCTACCATTGCCCACCACCACACTGTTAACTGACAGTCCGTAAACCTTATTACAAAAGGCATAAGGTCCACCGATGGACAGTTAAGAGCGTCGCCGTTTTGAACCTATCTTAATACAAAACGACGCTTATCATGAACAGTGGTACAACTAAAAATGAAATGCTATTGCATTTAATATTCTATCTTTTACTGGTAAGATTTAAAGTCGAATGGCATTTCATTTTGTTTTGTGTCACTATTCATGATAAGCGTCGAAAAGTCAACAACGAAAATAATTAATTACCTAATACGTCACATACCTATGACATGACATGAACAAACAAGGAAAGCTATATATAAAAAAGTGTTTTTTCTCTGTCTTCTCACAAAGGAAAGCTGTGACAGTTTGAATTCCTCAAAGAAGGTTAGTAGTTAACACTAAACTCGAAGCAGCACCTTTAAAAAAACATTAGTGGTCACTGACCTGTCCCAGTAAATTGAGGTAGTGTGCGTGAGCTGCGTTTGTGTGTAAAATGGGGTAATTTGACAGAATCTGAAAATTTACCCTCCTCTACGCCCTCTTAAAGGTAAGATAACACAAAGGAGAAACAAAAAGAAATTACCTACTCGCACCAGTCTTGAACCCCAATCCTCTTGCACGTAGTTATTTCCACGAACATACCGTTACGCTATTGCAATGCAACTTACCTACTTACGTTGTGTGAAATTGTCTACTACAAGGATCACGGAAACACTGTTTGCATGTGTGAGTAATACTAGGAAAAAGCGTGACAGCAACACTCCGTCGAATTAAAAAGGTGGTTTTTGCACAATGAAGTATTCAATGTTTACTTTAATTGTTCAATATTTATTTAAAGAGTGCGCGAAACATACTTTTAAGTATACAAATACCATGACCATTTCACAAAAAAATAAAACCTGAAATTTTGCAAAAGTGGTGCCATCTAGCGAGAGTTAAGTTTTGAGTAACCTAGGCGAACCACCTTAATTCAAAAAGTTAAAAAAAAACAATATAATAACATTTATAACATTTCTATCAGGGTAACTTACCTCTGTTGATTTTATTTACGTACGTCAGAACGTCTACAAACTTGTGGTACAGTCAACGGTAAAAATATGGGTGTAGACAACTAGAGATGCACCGCATATCCGGTTACTATCCGGTATCCGGCCTATCCGGCCCACTATTTAATATCCGGCCGGATACCGGATAGTAATTTTGCTTGATTTTGGAGTCAACAAATTGGATTTAAGAAACCGTCATGGTCATAATCGTACTCGTTTATTATTTTAAAACATTTTAAACATTCCACTATTGCACGCGCACTCATTGTCGAACCTAGAAATGAGTCCACGCGAACTTTCACTACGAAACAGATCAAAGCCTGCACAATGCGCACCTGAAAAACCGAAATGTAGGTATAATTTCGCCGGCCGGATACCGGATATCCGGCCGACGATCAGTCCGAATATCCGGTATCCGGCCAAACAACTATCCGTTGCATCTCTATAGACAACTTACTCAAAAATATGTCCCATAGTTCTTACTTCACTGATATAAGAGTTATGGGACATATTTTTGAGATGATTTGTATACCCATATTTTTACCGTTGACTGTACAAATCAGGAATTGATAATAAATATGAAAATCAGTGTCAAACACACGCCATATCTATGCAAAAAAGCTTTTGATTGGTAGCAAATTTCCTTTCCAATAGGCTGTTATCGGTTTACATATCCAGAATGAATTTCAACTGTAGGTAACATATGACAAGGTCTAAAATACAATGACAAAATTATGAGACATATGCTCTAATAACCATTAAACCTAGAGTAGTTCGCCTCGAACTGTAAAAACGCAAAAGATATCCGATAAATCTAGTTTTATTAAAACTTACTCAACTAACGTAACCAGAATGAAATGGGGGCTAAGTTCAATGCCATGTAAAAACATGGTTATTTAATATTTATATATGTCATTGTAGTCAATATTAATGTTGTTTTTAACGATCTTTACAATATAGGGCTAGATTTAATATGATCTATTTATTTTGTTATTTAATATCTGTTTTAATAAATTTGATCTATACAATTATATTCACCTATAAAGATAATTCATTATAGTATACATAAGGTGGCCAGTTATTGAAACATTATACTATAATGAATTCTCTTTATAGGTGAATAGAATACATTTTTGGTTTTGGCAGTTACTAAAAGTGGCCATGCAGTTACTGGCGAATTACTTACTTGGTTGGCGCGGTGACCCAAAATGAGTCTTGGAAATGAATTAGAGCCTCACTAGATATGAAAGTAAAGATATGTGATGTTCCACTGCAAAAGGTACCTTATGGTGACTGGCGCCGCGATTCGGGAAATTAATTAGAGATTCACTAGATATGAAATAGTGAAGATATGTGACGTTCCACGGAAAAAGGTACCGAATAGCGGCTGGCGCTTACGTCGCATAGCGCCGCAATAATATTGGAGCGGCATTAATAATAGCGTAAGCGCCAACCGCCATAAGGTACCTTTACCCGTGGGACCTCACATAACTTTACTATATCGTATCTAGTTAATCTCTAATTCATTTCCCGAATCGCGCCGTTCGCCTCCAACACAAGAGCACGCCACTTTGATCGGTCCAGAGCGGTATCCCGCCAGCTTTACCCTATATAATAGATTATGAGATAGATCTAATCAGTCAACGTGTTTACCCCACCCCACATGCAACTATTTGCAGCCCAAACGTATGTATAAGGGACCCACTGATTAACAGTCCGCCAGACGGTATCGGGGCCTGTCAGTTGTTCGGAACTGTAAAAATTTTGTTCTAAAGAGACCCACTGAATTACAGTCCGCCGGACGGTATCGGCCTGTCGATTAGAACAAAATTTTGACAGTTCCGTACAACTGACAGGCCGATACCGTCCGGCGGACTGTTAATCAGTGGGCTTTCCGTGCATTTTTCCGTGCAGGGGAAACGGGACTGCCCTGGAAGCTTTTTTACATCAGTATTTAAGTACTACTACCTCCAATTATAATTTTCATACCATCAAGTTCATGTCTATATACTGACAACTTAAATTGCTATGGGCTCGATTCGGATTTTGAAATAGACATCTATTAGATATCTTTTAGACATCACTAAGATACGATAACGATATGTTTAAGATCTAACCTGTCAAATTTGACATTTGCGCTATTCTGGAGATACTCTTGAACGATTTCCACAGGATATGAGTATGACTTAGAGATCCAATTCACATCTAATAGATATCTTACGCTATCTAACGTAAAAGTGACTTTGGTTGCCCGAATTGCGCTGCAAAAGAGAACTAGTTGATATCTAAACTATAACGTATCTAGAATGGGTCGAGTACGTGTCGTCTCTTGTGAATATCTTGAAGTTCGAATACGGCAGTATTTAACAAACATGAGATATAATTGACGTAGTAGATGGCACATTATAACACTTACAAGAACCCAAAGTGCACTTGCATAAGTGCAAAGTCTAACTATTTGATTCTCGGTTTTCATACATTTATTTTGCTTTGCGTCATTAAAACAAGTCCGTTGGATTACGTTATATACAGCAACAAAAGGATGTTTTAAGTTATTGTAGCTATAAGCTACAATCTTCTAAGCTTATATATGGCATTATCTACGAAAAGGGACCTTATTGTCGATGGCGCTTATGCCGCACAGCGTCGCGCGACCAGGGGCCTATTTCTCGTACGTTACAAGTTCACAAGTCTACAAGCTTACATTTAAAATTTCATGGTACAAGTGTGTTTTAATTCTGTTTCTCGTAGAAATGATTACTACAAGTGCCACAAGGCGGCTGTATAAAGTTAGAAAATAGGTTTGTTTACTATGCAAAAAGGAAATGCATTATAAATGTTATCTTAATGTCAATGTCACTGTTATGCATCATAATCTTAATAAGAGGAAAATAAAATATGCTAAGCTAACGCCTTGGTCAATACATAAATTTTATTATATATATTTCTTGTGCCAAAATGAAAATATACGACACTTTATTGAATTTAAGTGACAATCAATCTCATCAACTCTTCCTCAACAAAATGGCTGACTTGTGTTGTTGGAATATACAAGCGTATAATAATACAAGTAGTAATGAAAAGCGTTTCTCAAAATTATCAATTACAAGTGTAAAATCAAACTCAGTTTCGTCAGTCACTCTATGAATGTTTACAAGCTTCAGGGTGGGTCAGTTTTTTTTTATAATACGGGTGAATTCGTTACAAAATTATTATGTTATGGGTCATTTACTGGTTCTTTCCCAATGATAATAATTTCATAGGAATGAGTTTACTGTTTTTTTTTGGAGAATAAAAGCTAAATTTAAATAATATTACTGTTTTTAACGAAGTGCATTCAAAACTTACACGTTTGAGATCTTAAAAATGCAATATCTTCATTTATTTATTAATCGATTTTTACCAAAAATGCATATTAGCAGTTTTAGTACAGTCATTATAGATTTTGACCCGTGAATAATTAGTTCTTGGATTTTTTTTTCGTAGGTCCCTCGGGGGGGTCACTGGGAGTGTAAATTCAAAAAGTAGGCTTAATCAGGCTCCTGCGTATATTAAAAAAATGTTTTTTTTCCAAAAAAACGGTTTTTCAATAACTCGGGCATTTTTGATTTTACAGTAAAACCGTAAGGACAAAAATTGTAGGAAATTTGATTGTCTACAAGTTAGTCCAGTCATTATATCCAAAAAACCGACTCTTCCCGTGAATAATCAGTTCTTGGATTTTTTTTCGTAGGTCCCTCGGGGGAATCACTGGGAGTGTAAATTCAAAAAGTAGACTGAATCAGGGTCCTGTATATATTCCAAAAACGGTTTTTCTTGAATAACTCGGTCATTTTTGATTTTACAGTAAAACCGTGAGGACAAAAATTTTAGAAAATTTGATTCTCGACAAGTTTGGTCCTCACAATTTTTCTTCTAGGATCGATAGTTTGGAAATAAAATTTGAAAAAAGCGACAAATTCAAAATATTTTCAACATCTCGTTTATTTTCATCTTTACGACATAAATGAAGAGGACTAAACTTGTAGAGAATCAAATTCTGAACAATTTTGGTTCCCACCTTCTTTCCCCCAAAATCGATATTTTAGAAATTAAACCTGAAAAACGCGATAAATTCAAAATATTATCATTATCTCCTATGTTCCACGCTTTACGGCATAAATGAAGGGAAACAAAGTTGTAGAGAATCAAATTCTGAACAATTTTTGTCCTCACGGTTTTACTGTAAAATCAAAAATGGCCGAGTTATTGAAGAAAAACCGTTTTTGGAATATACACAGGACCCTGATTCAGTCTACTTTTTGAATTTACACTCCCAGTGATTCCCCCGAGGGACGTACGAAAAAAAATCCAAGAACTGATTATTCATGGGAAGGGTCGGTTTTTTGGATATAATGACTGGACTAACTTGTAGAGAATCAAATTTCCTACAGTTTTTGTCCTTACGGTTTTACTGTAAAATTAAAAATGGCCGAGTTATTGAAGAAAAACCGTTTCTTTGGAAAAAAACCATTTTTCGAATATACGCAGGAGCCTGATTAAGCCTACTTTTTGAATTTACACTCCCAGTGACCCCCCCGAGGGACCTACGAAAAAAAAATCCAAGAACTAATTATTCACGGGTAGGGTCGGTTTTTTGGATATAATGACTGTACTATTTATAGAGACTCCTCATTATTTCGTGATAAGTCACAAGTTACAAGTATAAAGTACAGCTTTTGAGAAACGAAATTACTATTTTAGTATATAATATCTACTAGTGTTTGACAACTTGTGAAACAACAACACTTGTGAAAACTCTTTTATCCCCGCTCTTGTAACAATTAGACATTTACGTGAAACGGAAACTTGTAAAAAATATTGAAATACAAGCGTTACCATAGATACACACTTGTATTACAAGACTTGTAACGTACGAGAAATAGGCCCCAGGGGTGCGAAACTCCTGAGATCGGTCAAACTCGGCTCCGCTCGGCTCAGCATTGCTCCGAGCAATTATTAGGGTTGGCACCACTTGACTTCCTTTTGCGTGCACGACCACAGATAAGATAATCACTTGATTTTTGACAACCCTAAATAGCCGAAAGGGATAGTGTTATATATTAGAAAGGGCCAGCATGATTCGACCCTGAAGCGCACTTCGGTTCTGTAGGAAGCTTCCTTTCTGTACGGTAGTACTATTATTTATTCTGTGGCGCGACATTTGTATTTCTATCGGAGCATTAGTTAGGTACCAATGCCGTAAGCGCCAGCGACAATAAGGTCCATTTTCACAGATAACGTCACATATGGCATGCTTCTTGAATCTTACGCCAAACTCGGCACTGTCCTTTAAGAATATAATGTATCATTTCGATCTGATAATTTATCAGTGATAAAATATTTCAAGCATCTAAATTGTTGACCTCTTTACCTTTTCTTCTTCTTCATCGCGTTATCCCGGCATTTTACCACGGCTCATGGGAGCCTGAGGTCCGCTTGTTAATTAATCCCAAGAATTGACGTAAGAACTCGTTTTTACAAAAGCGACTGCCATCTGACCTTCCAACGCAAAGGGGAAACTGGACCTTATTGGGATTAGTCCGGTTTCCTCACGATTTTTCCCTTCACCGAAAAGCTTCAATGATAGTTCGTACTAATCGTACATAAGTTCCGAAAAACTCATTGGTACGAGCCGGGTTTGAACCCACGACCTCCGGATTGAAACTCGCACGCTCTTACCGCTAGGCCACCCGCGCTTTTTGTTTACCTCTCCGTGAGATTTAATAAATTAAGCTTTTAAATATTTATCTCACGACTTCGGCTTTTTACAAAACTTTGAAATATAGGTATACGTGACGCATAACAAACGTGATAGTTATTAGGCTCCGTTTTATAAACATGTTATTATGCTTAGCACGTTTATAATGGGTGAATTGACCTCGACTTTATAGTGTCGTGGAGAAAAATGTCGCAATCTAATGTCTGAGATCAGTGATGGCGTTTTTCCTTCTTCATCTTAGAGGATATAACCAAACGGAGACACCTTTTCTGTAATTTTCGGTACAAAACAATCTGCCGATTTTCGCGGGGGAGGAGCACGTCAAGTGTATACGCAACGTCAGATAGCCATGTCAGATAAACGTCAGTCCATACAATGTGTATGACCATTGGCCAACAATGGCCATCTATTTTCGACAGTGGCGAACGCCCTGTTAATGGCCACTCCGTTTGGTTATGTCTTCTAAGTTCTTTGCAGATAAACATGATAGGTACTTACATTCTGGTGTACTCGTGGCATAAAAACGACGTTAAATAGAATTATAAACTGGTTTATAAACGAATTACCATTAAGGCGACACAGTCCATTTCCAACGACAGCAGCACTACCATTCATTTTACTATGGAAATTGACAATAACTCTGACGCGTTTCGTACTAGTAGTGCACCTGCGGTCAGAAATGGAATGTTACCATTAGGTTTAGCCATGTAGAGTAAGGCATTGCCGAGCAGCGGCAGCGCCGGCGGGCCGGGCACGCATGCCGTCAACTTCAGAGGGCCTACCGCGAACCACGTTCGAAGTGTGTTCTCCCTGTCACACTTACGTACAAATTTACAAGGGCGACAGAGAGGCAATACGTCGAACGTGGTTCGCGGTAAGCCCTCAGGTCTTCAGCCGCCGCGGCCCCGGTTGCGCTCGCGCCGCCTCAGTCACAGCAGCATTGCCGCCATCACCATTCCTAGTGCGGCTATACTGGTCCACGCCATTATTGTCTGAAACTCAACAATGTTTATTAGTGCTCCGTATAAAACTTTGCACGCAGCACTTCGGTTAAATGACGTCTCGCCGGCTGTTTGACGCCGAGCTTAGGACAACTATAGCAACTAGCTCTTATGGCTCCTCTACAAGATAGGCCAACGGCCGGCCACTCCAAGGGACGCATTTATGCGTTATAGGGAGCAAATGATATTGCGATCTCATTCTACCGCATGGCTGCGTCCCTTGGAGTGGCCGGTGTTGGCCCATCGTGTAGAGGAGCCATTATACCTAATGTAAATAAGTGAAAGATAAACGAATAAATATATGTATTATGTACTAAATAAAAGATGGAGGACATTATTTAAATTTTTCGTGCGGAGTTGAAGTTGCGGAATATTATGAGATGATCACGCTGGCTATCATTAAGGTTCAACGAACACGTATAGTTTATATATGTGACGTCAAGGGTCATATGGCGGACGGCGCTTACGCAATTATTAACGCCGCTCCAATACTATTGCGGTGCTATATGCGACGTAAGCGACAGCCGCCATAAGGTACCTTTTCCGTGGCACGTCACATATAGTTTTGTTTTATTAATGCACTAGCTGTGCCCGCGGCTCCGCCCGCGTGGAATTCGATCTGTGTCAGTAAGCGGCTAATTTCTAATCTTAATTTCTCCCCTCTCCCCTGGAGGCGGAACTTGAAGTAAAGATGACAGATGGATATGCTAGATGGATATGCAGTCCAGATACAATATTTTACAATTAGGTACTTACCACTAAATAAAACTGTAATCCAAAATCAATAGTTTTCGATATTAAAAAAATTAGTATGGAAAGCGGTCACATCATTTTATCTCGAAAATTGACAATGCTGCAGCAGTAACGTTGCAACAGAGTAATGCTGCTGCAGTCGCCATACATCAGAAAGATATTGAAAACGCGAGCGAAGCGAGCGCGAAAATTTTTCGACATAAAAACGCAATGTGATAGATAGTTGTAAATTGTCACTTTTAGTATGGAAAGCGGTCACATCATTTTATCTCGAAAATTGACAATGCTGCAGCAGTAACGTTGCAACAGAGTAATGCTGCTGCAGTCGCCATACATCAGAAAGATATTGAAAACGCGAGCGAAGCAAGCGCGAAAATATTTCGATATAAAAACGCAATTTGACAGACAGTTGTACATTTTTACTTTTAGTATGGAAATCGGTCACATCATTTTATCACGAAAATTGACAGTGCTACAGTAGTAACGTTGCAACAGAGTAATGCTGTTGTAGTCGCCATACATTAGAAAGTGATTGAAAACGCGAGCGAAGCGAGCGCGAAAATATTTCGATATAAAAACGCAATTTGACAGACAGTTGTACATTTTTACTTTTAGTATGGAAATCGGTCACATCATTTTATCACGAAAATTGACAGTGCTACAGTAGTAACGTTGCAACAGAGTAATGCTGTTGTAGTCGCCATACATTAGAAAGTGATTGAAAACGCGAGCGAAGCGAGCGCGAAAATATTTCGATATAAAAACTCAATTTGATAGATAGTTGTACATTTTTACTTTTAATATGGGAATCAGTCACATCATTTTATCACGAAAATCGACAGTGCTACAGCAGTAACGTTGCGACGGAGTAATGCTACTGTAGTCGCCATACATTAGAAAGTGATTGAAAACGCGAGCGAGGCGAGCGCGAAAATATTTCGATATAAAAACGCAATTTGATAGATAGTTGTACATTTTTACTTTTAATATGGGAATCAGTCACATCATTTTATCACGAAAATCGACAGTGCTACAGCAGTAACGTTGCGACGGAGTAATGCTACTGTAGTCGCCATACATTAGAAAGTGATTGAAAACTTTTTTCTTTTTTCGATATAAAAACGCAATTAAGCTTGGATTTGGATCCACGTCCAAGTTTAATTAAGGCAGAAGATCAACTTTGCCATAAGGCAGAAGACGTCGCGTAAGACCTTACGCCGAACTGCAAAAGAGTGGCTTGAAATCGAATCTATGCATGTAATCACGACTCTTCTACTGCTCGCTCTTTGGCTTCACTCGAAAGTGCTAACGCGCGTAGGCGAACAACGCGCGAACGCGCCGCGCCGCGCCGCGTTCGCGCGTTGTTCGCCTACGTAAGACGTAGCGTAACACTTTGACAGTTAGGTCCCAGGATCGCGGCTAAGGAGCAACTCGGCTTGGCCGACAAATCTGGCGTGCATGAGAGCAAAATTCGCTATGAAATCGGTAGCCTATGTCGAGAAAATCGGCTGGCCGCAAGCCCGAAAGCAAGATTTTTTTCCATGAGTTTAAGGGCCTCCGCGTAAGGTCAAATCGAAAGCCTACGTTGGAGATGTTCTTACGTACCCGCACTCTCTTACTTGATCCCTACGGCCCTTCGTTATTAGATGGGTACTTGTATGTACACGTATAAAAGTTTCATGTAGGTACCTACTCCAGGACGACTGCAGTGCTGATGCAGCCTGCGCTTTATTTGCCTACGGTTTTGGTGCCCTAAGCAAGTGCTTATTTTGCTTAAAAGGGTTAATCCGGCACTGCAAATGACAGAGGTCAATGTTTTTTTTTTCAAAGTACCCACCTTCGTGGTCATTATTATTAAGTGCTTATAGTAGGCGATACGTATGAATATAGATTTGATATGGGTGCGATATAATTACGATTAGGTATAATTCATGATGGAGAAAATTAATAATTCTAAATAACTATGCAATTATACGCGTGTTGATATGTGTGTTTATTTTACCTCTAATAACTATGTAAACTCATTTTTAGTTTTCTTGATTACTTAATGTTTACTCAGTTCCCCAAAAGATGGCACTGTGCAATGAGGGGCAATTAATTTACTGTCGTTTAATTTTGTTGTATTATTAATTTATTGAGAGGAGAGGAGACTGCTAAAGAGTGAAGGCCTTGACACTGACAGTAAGCGTTCCATGTACAATCAGTTGCACAAAAAGGTACAGAAATCCACCAGAAAGGATAAAAACATGTTCATTAACAGAATATGTGATGAGATTGAAGGTCATGCTAATCAATGCCATACTAAGGACCTCTTCAGGAAGGTTCTAGACACGCGGCAGCGTGTCAAGCCAAGTTCAAGCAAAGGAACTGGCTAGCCAGCGCCAAGTGTAATATTACACGAACCACTTGGTGCCACTTTTGACCCTTCTATAACTCAAAACATCTTTAACGTAAACACATAAAACTACGTGTGTTTAATTATATCCATAAGGACATCTAGAAGCCCAAATTTCATGAAGCTAGCTCAAACGGTTATAAAGATATGAAGGTCAAAAAGTCGTAAATTTTAAGACTGACTGACATACCTATAGTACCTAAACCTAACCTGCTTCCAGATGACCTAGAAGGATGAAATTTGGAATCCAGCTCAGTTATTGTGTGAAAGCGTAGGAAAAAATCTAAAAATTAAAAAAAGTTATAAAATAGGGGGGGTCCCCATACAAAAAAACCATTTTTTATTGTGACTGACATATAAGTACCTAAACCTAACCTACTTCCAGATGACCTAGAAGGATGAAATTTGGAATCCAGCTCAGTTATTGTGTGAAAGCGTAGGAAAAAATCTAAAAATTAAAAAAAAGTTATAAAATAGGGGGGGTCCCCATACAAAAAAAACATTTTTTATTGTGACTGACATATAAGTACCTTAACCTACTTCCAGATGACCTAGAAGGATGAAATTTGGAATCCAGCTCGGTTATTGTGTGTAAGCGTAGGAAAAAATCTAAAAACAAAAAAAAGTTAATAAATAGGGGGGGTTCCCATACAAATTTCTTTTTTATTGTGACTGACATATAGTACCTAAACCTAACCTACTTCCAGATGACCTAGAAGGATGAAATTTGGAATCCAGCTCGGTAATTGTGTGTAAGCGTAGGAAAAAATCTAAAAATAAAAAAAGTTAAAAAATAGGGGGGGGTCCCCATACAAAAAACCTGTAATACGCGCTAAACAACCGGCCAACGGTGTGTCGTTGGCGGCGCGCGGCATCACATAATTAATACAAAGAACAGAAGTAAAAAAACATGCAGCGGAAACACAAGAAAAAACATTAAATCTCAATACCTGCCTAGTTTTCTTTACAAAAAGTATTGATATCCCATCAAAAACATAAATGTAAAAAAGGAGAGCCAAGTTCAATACAAAAATTATGCTTGGCTGTGGGGTTCGCCGCAAAAAGAATGGAGATTTAAATGAGTGCCAAGTTCTATGCAAAATCCAAATATGTATTTATAGGAACAAAATAACATTATAAACAAGTATTAAACTCTATTTCTTTGCTTTATTGGATACCTATAACAATTGCTGTTATTTAAAAAAAATGTGAGATCTTAAAGTAGGTTAGATTTGGCTTGGCCAGTTTTTATCAGAATTACAAAATATATATGTTGAATAACTTTATAAAATGACTGATGTAATGAAAACTGGCCAAGTCAAATCTAACCTGCTTTAAGATCTCGCATTTTTTTTAAATAACAGCAATTGTTATAGGTATCCAATAAAGCAAAGAAATAGAGTTTAATACTTGTTTATAATGTTATTTTGTTCCTATAAATACATATTTGGATTTTGCATAGAACTTGGCACTCATTTAAATCTCCATTCTTTTTGCGGCGAACCCCACAGCCAAGCATAATTTTTGTATTGAACTTGGCTCTCCTTTTTTACATTTATGTTTTTGATGGGATAAACAACTTACGGGAACCTGTAAACCTAAGTCATGCATTGTAGACGACGTAAATGGTAACGCCTTGACAGACATGGAGGACGTGCTGGAAAGGTGGAGAGGTTACTGTTGCGACCTATATCGTGATGAGAAAGGCTCCACTACAAAGAGAAGATGGGATGAGCATACTGAAGAACCTGCCATACTCCTTTCGGAGGTACAGAATGCTATAAAAAAGCTGAAGCACAAAGCGGTGGGTCCAGACGGTGTATCAGCGGCAATGATCCAGCACCTGGGTACAGAGGGTACCAACATTATACACAGATTGTGCAATAAAGTCTGGAAAACTGGTCAATGGCCACAGGACTGGACACAATCCGCTGTCATCCCTCTTCACAAGAAGGGGTCTACAAGAAAGTGTGAAAACTACCGCACGCTATCGTTGATGTCTCACGCTAGTAAAATCCTTTTGCACATAATTAATGCTAGACTATCCGCATTTACAAATCAGCAGATCCCTTGTGAACAAGCTGGTTTTGTGGCTGGTAAGGGGACCAGAGATCAAGTTATGAATGTTCGTGTGCTCATTGAGAAATGCCGAGAGTTCAATAAACCTGTGATCCTGTGCTTCATAGATTATGCTAAAGCATTTGATTGCGTGCAGTGGAGTACAATGCTGGATGTACTCTTAGAGATGGGAGTGCCTGAACACCTTGTATTTCTGATACAAAATCTTTATCTAGATGGTACAAGCTTTGTTAAGTTAGATGACAAGATGTCGAAACCGTTTCATACAGAACGAGGGGTTCGTCAGGGGTGCATTTTGTCTCCAAAACTATTTAACTTATATGGCGAGTACATCATGAGGAAAGCACTGGAGGACGTGGAAGTCGGCATTACAATAGGCGGCCGTAAGATCACCAACCTGAGATATGCAGATGACACCACTATTGCAGCATCTAACGAGGAAGAGATGGCTTTTCTGTTGAAGAAAGTGGAAGCAGAGAGCCTCAAACTTGGATTGAAAATTAACCACAGTAAAACCAAGATCATGGTGGTGGACAGAGCACAAGTCCTTCCTCAATCCAATGCTCTAGATGGCTATGAGAAAGTGGACCACTTTGTATACCTAGGGTCCTTAATAACAAATGGTGGTGGCTGCACGCAAGAGATTCGGCGACGAGCTGGAATGGCTAAAAGTGCAATGACTAACCTCAAAAAGTTGTGGAAGAATCGAGGTATATGCCTTGGTACCAAGGCACGTTTGGTGCGGACACTGGTATTCTCCATCTTTATGTACGGTGCAGAAACCTGGTGCATCAAAAGCTTAGACAAGAGCAAAATCGATGCTTTCGAGATGTGGTGTTGGAGGAAGATGTTAAGTATACCATGGACCGCAATGAGAACAAATGAGTCCATTCTGAGAGAACTCAAAATCAACAAACGACTCTCAACAATCTGCCAGGAGAGAGCTCTTAGATTCTTTGGGCACATAATGCGGTCGCCACACCACAGCCTCGAACGTGACATCATACTGGGGCAAGTTGAAGGCAAGCGCGCTAGAGGAAGAGCCCCTGCAAGATGGTCGGATTCCATAAAACAGGCATGTGGTTCCATGCAGAGGGCAGCCCACATAGCCCTTGTTCGCGATAAATGGAGGGACATAGTTATTGGTCACGATCCTCAGTCATGAGGGAACGACGAAGAAGAAGAAGAAGATTAATTTATTAAATCAACATAATTATTCAATTATTTTTGTTGATATATCCGTACCCCCTTTCTAAACTTAGAGTTAATTTGGCAAAATCTTTTCTCGGTGGCTTATTCATGTCACAACGAATTAAATTCAGCGCCCTCTGTTAGTTTACCAGGATACTCAATAGTTGTAGCACAACTATTGAGCAATATTTGAAAAGAGTTTGCCCCTCTTTCCTAAGTAGCGCCATAAGATTCAGGGGCAAACATAAGTCAATCGAGTGTTGTGGCTACCCCCCCTTTTAGGGGTTGAATTTTTATAGCCTATAACCTGGCCGGGGATTTTCTCGACAGATTAGTAAAGTTTTCATCAAAATCCGTTCAGCCGTTATCACGTGATGCGCGTTCAAATAAACAGACAAACAGATAAACAGACAAACAGATAAACAGACAAAAATTCTAAAAACTGTTGGAACGTGTTCTGTTATCGATTCTAAGTATCACCAGCCAACTTTTTTTCAAATATCTTCCATGTACAGACTTTCGACCGTCTTCAGCTTTATTATATGTATAGATAGATTTATGTCAATGACTCTCAGCTTGCAATCTATACATATAATAAAGCTGTAGAGGGTAGAAAGTCTGTACATGGAAGATATTTGAAAAAAAGTTGGCTGGGGATACTTAGAATCGATAACAGAACACGTTCCAACAGTTTTTAGAATTTTTGTCTGTTTGTCTGTTTATCTGTTTGTCTGTTTATTTGAACGCGCATCACGTGAAAACGGCTGAACGGATTTTGATGCAAACTTTACTAATCTGTCTAGAAAATCTCCGGCCAGGTTATAGGCTATAAAAAATTTCAACCCTTAAAAGGGGGGGTAGCCAACACTCGCTTGATTCAAGTTTGCCCCTGAATCTTATGGCGCTACTTAGGAAGGAGGGGCAAACTTTTTTCAAATATGTGCTACCACTATTGAGTACCCTGGTAAACTAACAGATGGCGCTGAATTTAATACGTAGTGGCATGAATAGCCACCGAGGAAGGTTATTGCCAAATTAACTCTAAGTTTCGATGAGTGGGTACGGATACGGACATCAACAAATTTAATTGAATAATTATGTCGATTTAATAATATACAACAAAATTAAACGACAGTAAATTAATTAAATTACCCCTCATTGCACAGTGACATCTTTTTCACGACTACCCAAAAAAAAGTGAGAGAGAGTGTATTGTGTTTTCAGCGTTCGTGTTTGTATGTAGGTATATATTTATTTATCTTGGTTTCACTCTCTCTCACTCTTTTGCGGTTCGGCGTTAGGTCTTATGCGAGGCCTTCTGCCTTACGGCAAAGTTGATCTTCTGCCTTAATTACACTTGTGTGTAGATCCAAGCTTTCCTCTTTCGCAGCTGGGCCTACTGCCTTGCTCACACTTCGCCAATTCAATTCTCTTGATCAATTCCAAGCTCTGCTTTCTTGCATCTTTTATGCATGAAAACAACCTCGCTGAAACCCTTAACTATCGAGCCCTATGCGAAGCTAGGCTGATAGAAAACTGTCCCATCCCTTCTTTGTATGAAATCCTGGATTCGCGCCTGGTTGGGACTAAAATAAACTTGCGTTTTTTATATCGAAAAATTTTCGCGCTCGCTTCGCTCGCGTTTTTAATATCTTTCTGAGGTGTGATAATGGTGACATTCGGGTGGCGACTGCAACAGCATTACTCTGTTGCAACGTTACTGTCAATTTTCGTCATAAAATGATGTGACCGATTTTCATACTATAAGTAAAAATGTACAACTGTCTATCATATTGCGTTTTTATATCGAAAAATTTTCGATATAAAAACTCACTCACTCACTTTCTAAGATATGATAAAGGTGACGTTCAGGTGGCGACTACAGCAGCATTACTCTGTTACAACGTTACTGCTGTGGCACTGTCAATTTTCGTGATAAAATGATGTAACTGATTTTCATACTAAAAGTAAAAATGTACAACTGTGTATCAAATTGCGTTTTTATATCGAAAAATTTTCGCGCTCGCTTCGCTCGCGTTTTCAATTACATTCTAACTTAAGATATGATAAAGGTAACATTCGGGTGGCGACTGCAACAGCATTAGGTACTCTGTTGCAACATTACTGCTGCGGCACTGTCAATTATCGAGATAAAATAATGTGACTGATTTCCATTCTCAGCTGTAATGCGGCAATGAACTTCACTCAATTTACCAAAAAAATATTGTGATCTTAATGACCCTAGGGAGAGGGGGCACCATGGTCTAGAAATGCTTAAGGCATTAAAATATCTTAATCCGGCACTGCTTCGGACTTAACCCGACGTACGTGTCGCGCTGTACGGGTTCCAAAGTCGGGCGCCTTCGGCGCCCTCATACTAAAAGAATCTGGCGTAGCCCGACAACGTGGCGCGCTGCACGCGGTCCAAAGCCAGGCGACTTCGACTTTCTCATACTAAAGGAGACGTACGTGACACGTTGTATGGTTACCAAAGCCGGGCGCCTTCGGCGCCCTCATACTCAAAGAGTCGGGCGTAGCCCAATGAACTTGACACACTGTGCGTGTTCCAAAGCCGGGCGCCTCCGGCGCCCTCATACTCAGAGCGTCGGGCGTAACGTACGCGTTTCAAAGCTGGGCGTCTTCGGTGCCCTCATACTAAAAGAGTCGGGCGTAGACCGACGTACGTGACACGCTGTACGCTTGCCAAAGTTGGGCGCCGAAGGCGCCCTCATACTAAAAGTGTCGGGCGTAGTCCGACGTACGTAATACGCTGTACGCGTTCCAAAGCCGGGCGCCTCCCTCATACTCAAAGCGTCGGGCGTAACCCGACGTACGTGACACGCTGTACGCTTGCCAAAGTTGGGAGCCGAAGGCACCATCATACTCAAAGCATCAGGCTAAGCCCGACGCACGTGGCGCGCTGAATGCGGTCCAAAGCTAGGTGACTTCGACTTTCTCATACTAAAAGAGTCGGGCGTAGTCGGACTATTACAAATCGCGCTCTAAAAAGTATGAAACAATAAGGTAGAGTTATTTTAAGAAATTATCATGCAGGAAATTATATATGTTATAATTTTTTGAGTAAAAAAATACAGCGTAATGTAATTTATTATTTTTTATATATTTAGCAGCTTACTGACACAAACCGAATTCCACGCGGGCGGAGCCGCGGGCACAGCTAGTATTAACATAATGCTATTACACACTTTGGTGGTCCGGTTTTAATGACCGCCGCGCCCTCGCCCTAAGCCATAACGGGGTCTACGTAAGTACCATTACACGTGAAACGTCATATATTATTGCTGGTGACTGTACAGAGATATGATTATAATGAGTACTGCCAATCTTCGTATAAGGGCGCATGACTTATTTTTGTTCTAGGTGACGCTATGCAATTTGGAGAAATACTTATATATTTACCCAAAAAATTACAACCGGAGCTCTATTTTCTTTAACTGTCTGTCAATTTCATGAACCATGGCCCTTCAGCGAAGGACCAGTTTTACACACGCAAATATTAATCATGCATTTGTACATTAAGTGTACATTAAGTGTCACCATGTCACCAGTTACATTTGAGCAATTTCAAATTTGCCTCGAGAGGTCACTACCTAATAGTGCACTTATCAAAGTAATTGGAGTCACTTTGCATTACGCTGGTAGTATTGTGCATTACCTGCAGTTTTCAGTGCACTCGCTCTACCAAGAATCAGTAGCTTCGTGTCTTTAAGTAGCTTGCGGTCTCTTACTAACTTGATATGTATGTATGTCTATACATATGTACCTAGTGATATAATTTGTGTAACATTGTAAATAATGTTGTCAATGTCTAAAACTGCTTAGGAAAAAGAAGTCGCAGAATGTATGGGCTCCTATGGGCTATATTTTCACGACTCTTCTCTTTCCGCACAAACTATAGTTGTTATGTTTTCCGAAGTATTTTTTTTTCACTGCACCCACATTCGAGAATTTCTGTTTTGCCCTATGGTTGACAGGTAGAGAATGCCTTAAGGCATTAAGTCCGCCATATGTACTTATTTTTTTTATTGTGCAATAAATTTTAACTGAAATATATGCATTATAAAAAATAAGTTCAAAAACTAAAACCCGACTACTGCAAATCGCGCTCTAAAAAGTATGAAACAAGATAGAATTCTTATCTAAAATTATCAAGCAGGAAATATTATAAATGTTACCATTGTTTTATATAAAAATACAACGTAATATAATTTACTGAATTTTTTATATATTTACTGACATTCAGAGGATCGCCGTGGTCGTATGCCACATTACTTTTTAGTTTATAATCGTGGCATACGACCACGGCGATCCTCTGAATCTCTGTAAATATATAAAAAATTAAGTAAATTATATTACGTTGTATTTTTATATAAAACAATGGTAACATTTATAATATTTCCTGCTTGATAATTTTAGATAAGAATTCTATCTTGTTTCATACTTTTTAGAGCGCGATTTGCAGTAGTCGGGTTTTAGTTTTTGAACTTATTTTTTATTTAATTAATTTTGGGGTCATGATTTCGTTACTAAGTTTTTGAAGTCACTTTATATTTTACTTTTGCGAGGGCGTCCTCAGTACAGAAATGCACGCAGAGCGCCGCCTATATCGGGCTACGCCCGACTCCTTTAGTGCCTATGAGGGCGCCGATAGCGGCCGTCTTTGGAACGCGTACGTCGGGCTACGCCCGACTCTTTTAGTATGAGGGCGCCGAAGGCGCCCGGCCTTGGAACGCGTACGTCGGGCTCCGCCCAACTCTTTTAGTATGAGGGCGCCGAAGGCGCCCGGCATTGGAACGCGTATGTCGGGCTACGCCCGACTCTTTTAGTATAAGGGCGCCGAAGGCGCCCGGCTCTGGAACGCGTACGTCGGGCTCCGCCCGACTCTTTTGATATGAGGGCGCCGAAGGCGCCCGGCTCTGGAACCCGTATGTCGGGCTACGCCCGACTCTTTTAGTATGAGGGCGCCGAAGGTGCCCGGCTTCGGAACGCGTATGTCGGGCTACGCCCGACACTTTTAGTATGAGGGCGCCGAGGGCGCCCGACTTTGCGACGCGTACGTCGGGCTCCGCCCGACTCTTTTAGTATGAGGGCGCCTTCGGCGCCCGGCATTGGAACGCGTATGTCGGGCTACGCCCGACTCTTTTAGTATGAGGGCGCCGAATGCGCCCGGCTCTGGAACGCGTACGTCGGGCTCCGCCCGACTCTTTTAGTATGAGGGCGCCGAAGGCGCCCGGCTCTGGAACGCGTACGTCGGGCTCCGCCCGACTCTTTTAATATGAGGGCGCCGAAGGCGCCCGGCTCTGGAACGCGTATGTCGGGGTACGCCCGACTCTTTTAGTATGAGGGCGCCGAAGGCGCCCGGCTTCGGAACGCGTATGTCGGGCTACGCCCGACACTTTTAGTATGAGGGCGCCGAGGGCGCCCGGCTTTGGAACGCGTACGTCGGGCTCCGCCCGACTCTTTTAGTATGAGGGCGCCGTAGGCGCCCGGCTTTGCATCGCGTACGTCGGGCTCCGCCCGACTCTTTTAATATGAGGGTGCCGAAGGCGCCCGGCTTCGGAACGCGTATGTCGGGCTACGCCCGACACTTTTAGTATGAGGGCGCCGAGGGCGCCCGACTTTGCGACGCGTACGTCGGGCTCCGCCCGACTCTTTTAGTATGAGGGCGCCGAAGGCGCCCGGCATTGGAACGCGTATGTCGGGCTACGCCCGACTCTTTTAGTATGAGGGCGCCGAAGGCGCCCGGCTCTGGAACGCGTACGTCGGGCTCCGCCCGACTCTTTTAGTATGAAGGCGCCGAAGGCGCCCGGCATTGGAACGCGTATGTCCGGCTACGGGTGTGTAATGATTAATATAATTATAAAAAAACTATCATACATTTGTTATAACGCCATTTGATATATTATTGTATGTTATAATGTAATTTTTATCATACGTTTCCTTTAATATATTGTGATTTCATCTAAATTGTCATGATATAATGCCTAATGTGATATAATTTTCAAATATTATAAAGACATGTTTTATAATAACATTTGTTGTATTATTTATTTATTTATTTATTTATTTATGTTATGGAGATCCAACAGCTATCTATACAGAGTATGCCACATTAATAAGAGATGGAAAGCCAATTACAGGATCACACATGTAGCTACAGATTGTACATTCAAATTTACTTGAATGAAAAGTGTCGACGCTCGGACACAGCAACACACAACATAGGAGTTTTTTCTTTTTTTTTACAGTAAATATTAAGTACAATCCAAAAATGACAATATTTAAAAAAAAACACCTACAATCAGAAATACAATAGAAAAGTAGCAAACAAATACTTATTACACATGCTCAATCAAAACATTTTAGCGTCAAATAATGTTTAACCAAAGGTATCTTACAATTAAATACATCTATATCTAATTGGTTTGCCAGATTGTTTAAAGCTCTACTCGCACGCGACAAGAAACTATTTTGTCTGTATTTAGACGATGAAAATTTAACGAATTTAGTATGAGGGCGCCGAGGGCGCCCGGTTTTGGAACGCGTACGTCGGGCTCCGCCCGACTCTTTTAGCGTAGCCCGACGTACGCGTTTCAGTACTAAAAGAGTCGGGCGTAGCTCGACATATACGTTCCAAAGCCGGGCGCCTTCGGCGCCCTCATACTAAAAGAGTCGGGCGGAGCCCGACGTACGCGTTCCAAAGCCGGGCGCCTTCGGCACCCTCATACTAAAAGAGTCGGGCGGAGCCCGACGTACGCGTTGCAAAGCCGGGCGCCTTCGGCGCCCCCATACTAAAAGTTTCGGGCGTAGTCCGACGTACGCGTTCCAAAGCCGGGCGCCTTTAGCGTCCTCATACTAAATGAGTCGGGCGTAGCCCGACATACGCGTTCCAAAGCCGGGCGCCTTCGGCGCCCTCATACTAAAAGAATCGGGCGTAGCCCGACATACGCATTCCAAAGCCGGGAGCCTTCGGCGCCCTCATACTACAAGAGTCGGGCGTAGCCCGACATACGCGTTCCAAAGCCGGGCGCCTTTAGCGCCCCCATACTAAAAGAGTCGGGTGTAGCCCGACATACGCGTTCCGAAGCCGGGTGCCTTCGGCGCCCTCATACTAAAAGAATCGGGCGTAGCCCGACATACGCATTCCAAAGCCGGGAGCCTTCGGCGCCCTCATACTAAAAGAGTCGGGCGTAGCTCGACGTACGCGTTCAAAAGCCGGGCGCCTTTAGCGCCCTCATACTAAAAGAGTCGGGCGGAGCCCGACGTACGCGTTGCAAAGCCGGGCTCATAATAAAAGTGTCGGGCGTAGCCCGACGTACGCGTTCCAAAGCCGGGCGCCTTCGGCGCCCTTATACTAAATGAGTCGGGCGGAGCCCGACGTACGCGATGCAAAGCCAGGCACCTTCGGCGCCCCCATACTAAAAGTGTCGGGAGTAGCCCGACGTACGCGTTCTAAAGCCGGGCGCCTTTAGCGTCCTCAAACTAAAAGAGTCGGGCGTAGCCCGACATACGTGTTCCAAAGCCGGGTGCCTTCGGCGCCCTCATACTAAAAGAATCGGGCGTAGCCCGACATACGCATTCCAAAGCCGGGCGCCTTCGGCGCCCTCATACTAAAAGAGTCGGGCGTAGCCCGACGTACGCGTTCCAAAGACGGCCGCTATCGGCGCCCTCATAGGCGCTAAAGGAGTCGGGCGTAGCCCGATATAGGCGGCGCTCTGCGTGCATTTCTGTACTGAGGACGCCCTCGCAAAAGTAATATAAAGTGACTTCAAAAAGTTAGTAACGAAATCATGACCCCAACATTAATTAAATAAAAAATAAGTTCAAAAACTAAAACCCGACTACTGCAAATCGCGCTCTAAAAAGTATGAAACTAGATAGCAATATATATAGGTTTCTTATCTAAAATTATCAAGCAGGAAATATTATAAATGTTACCACTGTTTTATATATTGACGAGCCACAAAAACGCAAGCCCAGAATTGTAGTTATCGGAGTGCCCGCGGACATGCAAGAACCTGAAGTCCTGAAGTGCATATACCATCAAAACTTAGCCGATAAATTACAAGATTGGTCGCTCGAAAAATTTATGGCTTCCACTAAGCTAAGTCACAAATCCGGAAAAAAGGACGCCGAGACCTGTAATTATATAATTGAAGTTTCTGGAGTAATACGCAAGGCCCTAATTACGAACGACAGAGTTTTTGTGAATTGGTCATCGTGCCATGTTAGGGATTTCACCTTGGTTAAGCGGTGCTTCAAATGTCAGCTTTACAATCATGCAGCGAAGACCTGCAAAATGGATACTAACATCTGCGGCCACTGCGGCGAAGCGGGTCACTCATTCAAGGAATGCACAAAAAAGGACGAAGCCCCAAAATGTGCAACATGCTCGCACTACAAAAAACAATGCAACCACCAAACAGGTGACGCTGCATGCCCAGCTAGACAAATGGCCGAAAAAAGGTATTTAAACTCCATAGATTATGATGGCGCCTAGGAGCGCCAACTTTTCACATATTTTTATAGCACTTCTTGTTTTCTTTAGTTTAACTACCTATGAATAATAGCATATTCTCTGAGCTAGATAGTTTCTCTGTATCAGAGTCCAAAGCATGCGATGTCGAAACATGTAAACAACATATTCGACTCTGTCGAAGTCCTTTATCAATTCTAACACAAAACATACGCAGCATTTCTAAAAATTTTGATAATTTTAATGTGTTTCAACAAAGACTGGATATTACTTGTGATATCATTGTCTTGACTGAATGTTGGATTGGTACCCATACCAATCTCCCAAATATGCTCGGCTACAGTTCGTATAGCACTATATCTAATTATAACCAAAATGACGGGGTTGTAGTTTATGTAAAAAATAATTTAAATATCACAGTTGTCGGACCCCATATACTAGATTGTAATCGGCTCTTAATTAAAATCGGATCAGATACGGCAATACTAGCCCTTTATAGACCCCCTTCCTTTAGAGATATTAGTAATTTTATCAAATCCCTAGATGAAAATTTAAGTCAATTATCATCCTTTAAAAATATAGTATTGATAGGAGATATTAATATTAACATTCTACCTGAAAGCAGCGAAACGTCTTTGACAGCCCAAAGCTACCTTAACCTATGTTCTTTCCACGGCTTACTCCCAGCACACACGCTTCCTACACACCAAAGCGGGTCATGCCTAGATCATATTATGGTAAAATCAAATTTTTAGGCATTAGCACTTGTTACTAACTCTACAGTGACCGACCACAGAGCTGCCCTACTAACCCTCTATCGTAAATCACGTAATACATGCACGCGCACGCAATTTGTCAATAAATTAAATATTAACAAACTTGGAGATGATTTACGCAATATTGACTTAGGCCCAGTTTATAATTATGCTGATGCAGAAAATAGTATGCTGTACTTGATTAAAAATGTCCAACAAGCAATCTTACTTAACACCAATAAGACACGTCTTAATAGCAAGAATTATAACAAAAAACCATGGATTACCCCGGGATTACTTCGATCTATGAGACACAGGGATAAACTACACTTAAAAGCTAAAGCGAACCCAGACAATCTTATATTGCAATTGTCGTATAAAAGATATCGTAATTTTTGTAACAACTTACTGAAAAACGTTAAAACACACTACGACAAAACACAGCTGGAAACTGCTGGAAAAAACAGTAAATTAGTATGGAAATATCTTAGAAACGTAACACACACAGCAAAGCAACGTGAGTCATCTGCAAGTTTGTTGCAAGTAGGTCCGTCCAAATTGTTGGCTGCAAATAACACAAATGAGTTTTTCGTTAACATAGGCAAAAACCTGGCTGAAAAGGTCCCGGGACTTCAGGGCGATTCGTCGTCACCCCTTTTAAGAATACTATCCGAAACAAACAAATCTTCCAAATCATTTGTGTTACTTAATACGGATGAAGCTGAGGTTGAAAGAATTATCATGACCTTAAAAGAAGATTCCGCGGCTGGTTGGGATATCATCTCGAACAAAATAATAAAGACCTTCAGACACATCCTGGTTCCACCGCTAATACACATTTTTCAAAAGTGCATCTCTGAAGGAATATTCCCGAAATGTCTGAAGAAATCCATTGTAATCCCTATCTATAAATATGGTAGCAAAGCTGAAGTAACAAATTATAGACCGATTTCTCTGTTACCAGCAATCTCAAAAATCCTAGAAAATATTATTAATAATAGACTTATACAATATCTGGAGAAGCATGCATTATTGGCAAAGACACAGTTTGGTTTTAGGCCAAAGTTATCAACCGCAGATGCTGTACACGAATTGACTGACTATTTAGTTCAGGAATTAGACAAGGGAAACAAGACAATTGGAATCTTCTTGGACCTCGCAAAAGCTTTTGACACTGTTTCTACTTCCACTTTACTGCACAAACTTGAAGCACTAGGTATTAGAGGAACACAGCTCAAATTAATCGCGAGCTACCTAGACGGACGTACTCAATGCGTAAAAATAGATAACACTATCAGTTCCGATTTAGAAAATACAGCTTTTGGCTTGCCGCAAGGCAGCGTATTGGCCTCGACCTTATTTTTAATTTATATTAATGACCTATGCAATCTAAAAATAGATAGTGGCAAAATCATTTCCTATGCAGATGACACTGCCCTACTTTTTTCCGCAAAGTCAATAAACGAGGTCTACGAGTACGCACAACGCGGATTTAATGCTGTAACTAACTGGCTTAAACTTCACCTACTAACACTGAATTCTGACAAAACGAAGTTTATAAGATTTTCCATGCGGAAAACAGAGCCGGACGCACATAACATCAAACTTTACGCACATAACTGTAAGGAAAAATCGAATAATCTCTGTTCATGTCAATCTCTAGCTAGTACTGACAAAATTAAGTATTTGGGAGTCATGACAGATGAAACCCTCTCCTTCAAAAATCACATTGAAACATTGTGCAATAGAGTTCGAAAGTTAATGTTTGTTTTCAAAAAACTTCGTTCAATCGCTGACCCAAATTTAATCAAGCAAGTATATTTTGCACTATGTCAATCGATACTAACTTACTGCATTTCTTCCTGGGGTGGCACAGCGAAAACTACACTCCTAACCCTAGAAAGAGCCCAGAGAGCCTTACTAAAGGTAGCTACCT